>NW_026971160.1:0-94566 GCF_963678635.1 Symsagittifera roscoffensis
CTAAAAAAATTGAAGTTTGTCTGACTAAAAATTAGGAAGTACAATTATTTCGTCACTTTCTTCATTTGTCGGAACAAACACCATAAATTTGAAAATAGTTTTCAATGGAGCGGTTACTTACGCCGTTATTTAGATTGGGAGGCTGATTCAACAACAACTTGGCTTCTCTTTCCATGACACAACTTTCGAGAACCAAACACAACCAATGGTCAATTTAGTGGCCGCTCAAATTATGATTGAAGTAAGTACAATTAATTAACAATCCGTCACACATCTTAAATTGCTTTGGGTTCTTCTGACATATGTAGAATAAATAACGCCTCCAGTCAATCATGGCTGCCAATATTTTGCCAAACCCATCTGTCATCTGTCACCCGCCAATGCTCAATCCAAGCGGTGGTGGTGGGGGGATGCTTGCGTTGATTTTTTGAGGGGTTTGAATGTCTAAAGCAAGGGTTGATGCCTTAAAATCGTAAAAAAGACGGGATTCTGTAGGTGGTCAGGGGATTCGAAAAAAGGCGTCCAATTCCTGAGATTTTGGCCTCAAGTTTTTTGAGACTAAAAATTTAACACAGTTTTACCCCATCTAACAATTTTTGTTTTTAATGAGATTCAAGCTAGACAATCAGACGTCGTGCCAGCGAGGATCGAAAAAAATGTAAGTGCAATCAGCATATAATTTTTTTGTCTCGCCTATAACTTAATTTTTGAAAACCAAAGTTTTTTTTATATGATTCAGGGCCAATGGGATTTCTGGGAAAACGCAACGGGTCTCTCTGACCTAGACGGGTAACAAAGTTAATGCTTCCAGTTGCAATTTTGAGCCGGATTATTCAACGTCAATTGGTTGTCAGCCGTATATGGTCAGCTTTTGATCCGCAAACTTCCAGAATTGTATGATTTTTGTAAACAATCTCCCGTCTGCTCAAACTGGGCCGTCAAGTATCACCAAAAACACTCGTTAGGAAGCTATATTTAAAACTATCTACTAGTTTGAAGATGCCATTATTGGACAGAGTACGAAAAAAAAAGAAGCATGCAAAAATCAAAAGCTTTTGCTGAATAGAACTGTTCCTCAAAAGTATAAAATTGCAATAATTTTAGCTCACTTCAGTCAGGCTTCAACCAGAAATCTGACCTGCTTGACACAAACAGTGGTGATGGGGGGAGCGAATGCATGACATGCACGGACCCGCCGACTGATGCCGTCTTCATAATGGATGGAAGTGGAAGCATAAATGATGAGTTAGATCATTAACAACTTGCAAATGTTATGCAAATGATTATACGGACTATTCTCACATTTTGATTTCTCCCCATTTTTCCAAGTCGAATAAAGCACGTACTAAAAAATGTTCAAATTGGATAGATACTTTTGCGAAGGTTTTTAAAGATGGTAGCTAAATTGTATCAAGAATCCTTTGGACTTCAAAACTAAAACCGCTCTGAAATATTTAACTGCGAGAGAAATCGTGCGAGAAATTTAACTATTGCTATCATTACAGCATAATTGGCAAAAAATCAGTTGTTACATTCATTTGGCTTCATTCTTACTCGTCAAGGTTATTTTAGTGAGTACCTGCAACAAAAGAATTTCGTCAAAGCTGTTATGAACCAATTTGAGGATCAAATGACTGTTGGAGGATCTCAAGTTGCTTTTGTGCTCTTCGACCATCGAATGGTGAATTCGAGCGATTTTTCGAGCGATAAACAAGCAGCTGATCGCTACATCGATGGGCTTGGCAACCCGGACGGGAATACCGATCTGGATATGGGATTGAATGAGGGGATTAGAATTGTTCGAGAAAGCGTGCATTCTCGACTGAATGATGAGACAGTTCGAAAGTTTATATTTTTCCTCACAGATGGACAAGGCAATCTGACTAACGAGACCGTTAATGATCTGAGAAACGTAAGTTGCATAGTGTAAAATGGTAGAATCTACTGAACAATCGCCCTCCTCTTTGGTATCTACTAAAGAATTGCCACCCCGATAAACAAAAGTAGTAAATAGCACTAGATCTTTGTATTCAAAATTCGAGTTTTGGCGCAAGCTCATTGGTCAAAATTTCGACCATTCAATCTACTTAACAGTTGCCCCTTGAAAGGGGGGACAATTGTTAAGTAGATTCAAAGGGTATATCAAAAACAAAGGTACTTCCCATATACTGAACACTTTCTATTCATTTTCCTTTCTGACCTTTTAATATGCAGGACTTGTAAGGACATAATATAAGCTTGCCTGAATTTTAAAAGGGACCTATATATTAGCCAATCCTTTTAACGGGACCTGCGTAAAAAATTATTGTGCATTTTAAATTTAAGAAGTTTTTATTAAGTCTATGGAAATCGCTTTTCTTGGGGTTTTTATAAAAAAAACCGTATGATCCGCATTTTTTAAGTTGCTACAATCAAAAATTTTTGATATTAAGCGAAAAACTTGAAATAGTATTTTTTCCTCTTTTAGACTCTTTTTTCTCTCAAACGAACCCTTTCTTGGGAAAACTTATGCAAACTTTCATATTTTTGTATTTGATGTACAGAGCTGATATAAGTTATCCGGATAAAACGCCTAAAAGTAGAATATTAAAACGCAGGGAAAAAGCTTGCCTAATTTATTTTGCTAATTATTGTGCAATTTGTGTTGTGAAAGCCGGGCCAAAAACTTTGCCCCAAAAACGGATAGTTTGGGATTTCTCAGTCAAAAAAAATTATATCAAAACTACAAAATCAATTGCTGTCAACAGTATAATGAAGTGAGCCTTTTAAGTGAAGCAACAATTTTTAAGAAGAATATACTAGCCAAAACAGAGAAAAAATTTGAAATCTTTTCGCTCGATAGTCAAAAAAGTCATTTTTCTATCTTTTAAACAAAATTTATTTAAGAACGATTATTTAAACGTTTTGCGCAATTTTTTGGACCTTTTTCTCTTCTTAAAGTTTGTTGATCCATTTTGGAGGCTCACTCTGATATAACTTTGACAGTCAATGATTTCGTAGCTGTAGTGTAAATTCTAATTGACTAAAAAGTTTAAAATGGTCCGTTTCTGGGCTGAAATACTTTGGCCTCGAATTTCGCAAATTAAGTTGCAGCAATAAATTTCGCAAAAAATTCGTAGCAAGTTTCGTTCACAGCATCTTTTGTCTAAAGTCAACTAATTTGAGAAAAACGCATTTTAAAATCACTTTTTATGAGTTAATTGTAGTCCAGAGTGAATTCTATTCCAGAGTTTTTACACAAAAAAAATGAAATGATCTCAAAAGTTTTGTAAAAAACTAGACTTTATCGTTTTGTTTGCTTTTAGTTACCAAAATAGCATGTTTCAACCACTGAATTTTTCAAAAAAAAATTTTCTAGCCACTACTTGGTTTTTAGTTTTTTTTGTGATATATTTTTTGTGATATTAACTTCTGGTTCAAATGTAAAATATCTTAGTTCAAACCTTCTGTGATATTGTTGCCAGTGGGCTTTCTTATTCGAAAAAAATCTTGTTGTTGAATTTTTAAGCAAAAAATTAAAACTGCTAGCCATACCCAAAAACTATATTCATAATGATTTCACGGAACAAATGCTCGTGTTACACCAAATTTTATGTATGAGTGAACTTTTATCACATGCCCCAGATTTTTAAAAGGGAAAAACTAACAATAATGAGTTTTTTGACAAAAAAGGGAGCACGATGAATTAAAAACTGCATTTTTTTCACAGAATAATTTTGTTAGCGGTTTTTTCTCCATCGTAATACATTGTTTGTCCATTTTCATTGCGTTTTTTTTCTTCATTAACTTTGTTCAACCATATTTCATGTCTGCAAGAATATGATTCACGAAAAAATATATAATACGATCGAAGTTAGTAAAAACAGGCCAAAATGACGCTTTTATGCAGTTTTGGAAAGTTTTTGACCCAAAACAAATATTTGTTGAATGTCGAGGCCCTGAAAAGACGGCGATGCATGAGGGGAGAAACTTAATAAGTGACAGCAAAAAAATAGAAAACAGGGTAACAATGTTTGCACAAAAGTAATCTTTACTCCATATAATTCAATGTGTGTTTGGGGAAAATAAAAATCAGGTTTTCAATTAACTGAAAAGTATTTGAAAACTTCATCTAGCTTTTGAAAACTACAACCTTAATCCATTTCATCAATCATAATCAAAATCAATCAAATAACAGTTTTTCTAGATAATAATTTGTAAAAATAGAAATTAATTTTAAAATCAAAAAAATTACTGCAAAAAAATGACACTGAAATCACCAAAGACTTGATTTATAGCCAATGATTGGTGCACGGATTCATGCATAAAACTTATTCCATTTTGTAGAAAGTTGTACCAATCAGTTTTTTTTGAGCAAAAGTAACTAAAATCAATATCTAAAAGTAACTAAAAGCGAAAGATGTTTGTTTCATGAATTTTCCAACAATTGAAAATGGGGGGGGGGGGGTGGTGAGTTTTGTATTTGGGAGTTTTTTAGTTATTTCTTTTTTTTTCACGCAAAATCGAGTACCATGAATAACCATCGGATTGGGTTCATTGATATATCATATTAAAGCATTCAGTTGCGACTAAAAGGATTACTTATCAAACTCAGTATTGCTTAATCTTACTTGATTCAAATTATTTATCAAAACACTTTCGAGAAACTTCTAGGGATTAATCATTTTAAGAACGAGCAAAAATTTTTTCGAAGTTTTTGAAAAATAAGTTTTTTAGTTTTTTCTATATTTCATTTCAAAATTTAATTTAGGTGGACGTTTGTTGCAAAACGTATCAATTGTCTTTTACTATCTAAATTTTAGGCTTTCATTCAGAATCACTGATCACGCGAAAACAAAAAAGGCGCAATTTGAAACAAAAATTCTTTGAATTTTTTAATGAATATGGTCAGAATATTTTGTGCTACTTACACAGCAAACAATTGTTTAACTTATAATTTTAGAATTCTGTGATTTATAATTTATAGATTAAAGTTTTGATGAACTAAAACAATTAGAAACAATCATAAACAAATGAAACTGGATTCACATCTGATAGACATATATTCCAGTCAACAGAGCGAAAGATTATGTAGTTTAAAGAATCTGAATCCTACGATGAAAATAATAGCTAAAATGGTAATCAGGTCTAATTTCGTTGCAAACATTCCATACGGTCGTTTTTAGTTAAAAACATTTTTCATTAAGCTAATCGGCAGTTAGAAAAAATGGCGATCAAGATCATAATTTGACTATTTGCCATAAAAGACAACACGCAAGCGTAAATCGAAAGCGAAAACAAGCGAGACTGCTCGTATTAAGGCAAATGACTGAATGTACTGACTGCCCATTAACTGCTCTCGAAAATTTTCTGGTTTTTGAATTTGAAGTATTGACAAACTATTATAAACTGATACTTTTATATTTTAAGAGTTAAGCTTTTAGCAAAAGTAACTAAAATCAATATCTAAAAGTAACTAAAAGCGAAAGATATTTGTTTCATGAATTTTCCAACAATTGAAAATGGGGGGGGGTGGTGAGTTTTGTATTTGGGAGTTTTTTAGTTATTTCTTTTTTTTTTCACGCAAAATCGAGTACCATGAATAACCATCGGATTGGGTTCATTGATATATCATATTAAAGCATTCAGTTGCGACTAAAAAGATTACTTATCAAACTCAGTATTGCTTAATCTTACTTGATTCAAATTATTTATCAAAACACTTTCGAGAAACTTCTAGGGATTAATCAATTTAAGAACGAGCAAAAATTTTTTCGAAGTTTTTGAAAAATAAGTTTTTTAGTTTTTTCTATATTTCATTTCAAAATTTAATTTAGGTGGACGTTTGTTGCAAAACGTATCAATTGTCTTTTACTATCTAAATTTTAGGCTTTCATTCAGAATCACTGATCACGCGAAAACAAAAAAGGCGCAATTTGAAACAAAAATTCTTTGAATTTTTTAATGAATATGGTCAGAATATTTTGTGCTACTTACACATTAAACAATTGTTTAACTTATAATTTTAGAATTCTGTGATTTATAATTTATAGATTAAAGTTTTGATGAACTAAAACAATTAGAAACAATCATAAACAAATGAAACTGGATTCACATCTGATAGACATATATTCCAGTCAACAGAGCGGCAGATTATGTAGTTTAAAGAATCTGAATCCTACGATGAAAATAATAGCTAAAATGGTAATCAGGTCTAATTTCGTTGCAAACATTCCATACGGTCGTTTTTAGTTAAAAAACAATTTTCATTAAACTAATCGGCAGTTAGAAAAAATGGCGATCAAGATCATAATTTGACTATTTGCCATAAAAGACAACACGCAAGCGTAAATCGAAAGCGAAAACAAGCGAGACTACTCGTATTAAGGCAAATGACTGAATGTACTGACTGCCCATTAACTGCTCTCGAAAATTTTCTGGTTTTTGAATTTGAAGTATTGACAAACTATTATAAACTGATACTTTTATATTTTAAGAGTTAAGCTTTTAGTCGTATATGGAATTAATAAGACCAATTGGCTTGCCTCAATTCAATTTGCAACGATTTTATAGTGAGGGATAAGTCGCCGCGCATAAATATTGCGCGTTACACTTTCTGAAATAAGTAGTTTAGCTGATGTCAGGTTGATACAGTGGTGTGCATACCATTCGGAAGTTGAAAAGAAATTTGTAAATTTTTCTGGAAAAAACACCAAAGTGATATAGATTCCTTACTTAAATAGAAATTTTTGAAGAAAACAGCTAACAAAAAATCGAAAATATTTCAAAATCCTCAAAAAATTGAAAAAATATATAATTTTTCACAATATAATTAACTCTGATCGGATGTTCATTATATACTTAACTCTGACCGGAATTTTCTGTGCTACTTAATTGCAAAAAAAAAACATTTCATTTTTGTTTGCTAATATTTTTAAATTGTTTCAGCTCCCTGAAGTTCTGGTGTATTCAATTGGGATGGCCGGTGGTGTTGACCAAAATGCCCTGACCAGAGTGGCCTCTCATGAGAATTTCGTTAAAATTTACGAAACATTCGACGAGTTCGAAGCTGACATTGCCAGCATTTTGTATGCCACTTGCCGCATCACATCCTTTGAGGTTACAAAACTTTACTCAGCTTTTCTTCCTTTTCATTGCTTTCTGCAAGAACTGACCCGAGTCGAGGAGGTCTCAGATTCATGTCCAGACTTTTAAAATTTCGCCATATCCAGATCCAGATCTAGACCCAAATTGCATAGCTGCGCCGAGAGTCTGAGTCTGGTAAGTCTGGGCATAAAATCGCGTGTGAATTTGAATCCAGGCATTCGCGACCAAACTTTGGCGCGACCAGACTTTTGCGCCCCACGGTGGGATTTCGCGACCTACGGCGTCTCTTTGGCGACTTTATGTCCAGACATTCCAGACTAAGATTCTCGACAAGGCTATGCGATTTCGGTCTGGATCTAGATCCGCCGCGACTTTCGTGATCCATGGCTTGAGTTCATGTCCTGACTTTCCAGACTCAAAGTTTTGGCGCGGCTAAATAATTTGAGTCTGAATCAGGACTTTTTGAACTGTGTACTGGAAAAAGTTTAAATATAATTTGTAGGCAATTTTGCGACCAAATAAATCAATCAGATTAATTTAGGTAAGTCGCTTAAATGACTTAAAAGAATTGAGCGTTCTTCTGCGACTTGAACTATGAGTTTTTGTTCCGACTTTCGATACGAAATTAACGGAATATTTGTGCTTGGGGTGGTTTTTTTGCTTCAGACAAATTTCGACTTTTTAACTAGCCATTTCTGACAGAAATTTCAATACCATTCAAGGGGGGCTAGGTCTTTTTACCAGACCGACCTTTTACCAGACCGACCAGAAAATCGCGCTGTGAGTCGCCAAAGTCAGGACTTACTAAAAACAAGTCGCAAATGCGTGGACTTAGATTAGCAAAATATGGACATAGAGTCGCAAAAGCCTGGTCATACATTTTGCAAAAATTTGCGAATTTTTGTCTTTTGATTTTTGTGAATCTAAATCTAGGCTTTCACGACCAAACTTTGGTGCGACCAGACGTTTGCGCCCCACGGTGGGATTTCGCGACCTACGGCGTCTTTTTGGCGACTCTATGTCCAGACATTCCAGACTAAGATTCTCGACGGGACTATGCGATTTTGGTCTGGGTCTAGATCCGCCCCGACTTTCGTGATCCATGGCTTGAGTTCATGTCCCGACTTTCCAGACTCAAAAATTTGGTGCGGCTAAACAATTTGAGTCTGAATCAGAATTGTTTGAACCGGGTACTGGAAAAAGTTTTAATAGAATTTGTAGGCAATTTTGCGACCAAATAAATCAATCAAATTAATTTAGATAAGTCGCTTAAATGACTTAAAAGAATTGAGCATTCTTCTGCGACTTGAACTATGAGTTTTTATTCCGACTTTCGATACAAAATCAACGGAATGTTTGTGCTTGGGGTGGGTTTTTTTCTTCAGACAAATTTTGACTTTTCAACTAGCAAATTCTGACAGAATTTTTAAATATCATTCAAGGGCGCTAGGTCTGTCACCAGACCGACCTTTTACCAGACCGACTTTTTACCAGACCACAATGCAATAATTCAATTCAGTTAAATTTAAAAAAGTGGAAGATTCAAAAAGGAAGAAGTTAGAATAAAAAAACTTTGCTGAGAAACCGTTAAATCATTTTCTTTAGCCAGACTAAACGGCGTCATTACATCTGTCAATCAAATTTATTTATCGAGTCTGGTAAAAGGTCCATGTTATAACTTTTCTGGTAAAAGGTCGGTCTGGTAAAAGGTCGGTCCCCAAGTTGTTGGCCATAATTGATTTGTTACAAGAAGCGAAATTGGGCTAGTTCTTTTACCAGACCGACCTTTCACCAGACCCACCTTGCACCAGACCACAATGCAATAATTTAATTCAGATAAATTTAAATAAGTGGAAGATTCAAAAAGGAAGAAGTTAGAACAAAAAAACTTTGCTGAGAAATCGTTAAATCATTGTCTTTAGCCAGACTAAACGGCGTCATTACATCTGTCAATCAAATTTATTTATCGAGTCTGGTAAAACGTCCATGTTATAACTTTTCTGGTAAAAGGTCGGTCTGGTAAAAGGTCGGTCCCCAAGTTGTTGGCCATAAATGATTTGTTACAAGAAGCGAAATTGGGCTAGGTCTTTTACCAGACCGACCTTTCACCAGACCCACCTTGCACCAGACCACAATGCAATAATTTAATTCAGATAAGTTTAAATAAGTGGAAGATTCAAAAAGGAAGAGTTTAGAACAAAGAAAACTTTGCTGAGAAACAATGAAATCAATGTCATTAGCCAGACTAAACGGCGTCAATACATCTGTCGATTAAATTTGTTTATTGAGTCTGGTAAAGGTCCATGTTATAACTTTTCTGGTAAAAGGTCGGTCTGGTAAAAGGTCGGTCCCCAAGTTGTTGGCCATAATTGATTTGTTACAAGAAGCGAAATTGGGCTAGGTCTTTTACCAGACCGACCTTTCACCAGACCCACCTTGCACCAGACCACAATGCAATAATTTAATTCAGATAAATTTAAATAAGTGGAAGATTCAAAAAGGAAGAAGTTAGAAAAAAAAAAACTTTGCTGAGAAAACGTTAAATCATTGTCTTTAGCCAGACTAAACGGCGTCATTACATCTGTCAATCAAATTTATTTATCGAGTCTGGTAAAACGTCCATGTTATAACTTTTCTGGTAAAAGGTCGGTCTGGTAAAAGGTCGGTCCCCAAGTTGTTGGCCATAAATGATTTGTTACAAGAAGCGAAATTGGGCTAGGTCTTTTACCAGACCGACCTTTCACCAGACCCACCTTGCACCAGACCACAATGCAATAATTTAATTCAGATAAATTTAAATAAGTGGAAGATTCAAAAAGGAAGAAGTTAGAAAAAAAAACTTTGCTGAGAAACCGTTAAATCATTGTCTTTAGCCAGACTAAACGGCGTCATTACATCTGTCAATCAAATTTATTTATCGAGTCTGGTAAAAGGTCCATGTTATAACTTTTCTGGTAAAAGGTCGGTCTGGTAAAAGGTCGGTCCCCAAGTTGTTGGCCATAATTGATTTGTTACAAGAAGCGAAATTGGGCTAGGTCTTTTACCAGACCGACCTTTCACCAGACCCACCTTGCACCAGACCACAATGCAATAATTTAATTCAGATAAATTTAAATAAGTGGAAGATTCAAAAAGGAAGAAGTTAGAACAAAAAAATTTTGCTGAGAAATCGTTAAATCATTGTCTTTAGCCAGACTAAACGGCGTCATTACATCTGTCAATCAAATTTATTTATCGAGTCTGGTAAAAGGTCCATGTTATAACGTTTCTGATAAAAGATCGGTCTGGTAAAAGTTCGCTCCCCTATTTAAGGGTTTCAAGGTCCTGAGCTTAAATTTGAAAAGGTATTTCACCTGTGATCATTTGTCGTAAGACTATGGGGGCTTAAAGATTGCCATTTTGGCCAATTTGGGACAGTAATTAAAGAGCGATATATTTCGCGCTATTAACACCTAAGCGGAGATTTAATCCGTCTTAGAAATTGTTCCAAATTGGTTGAAAGAAGCTTATTGGGGCTAGGTCTTTTACCAGACCGACCTTTTACCAGACCGACCTTTTGCCAGAGCACAATGTAATAACTCAATTTGTATAAGTTAAAATTAGTGGAAGTATTGAAAAGGAAGCGGCTAGAACAAACAAAACTTTGCTGAGAAACCGTGAAAACATTGTCTTTAACCAAACTAAATGGCTTCAAAACATCTGTCGATCAAATTTGTTTATCGAGTCTGGTAAAAGGTCCATGTTATATCTTTTCTGGTGAAAGGTCGGTCTGGTAAATGTCGGTCCCCAAGCTTGTTTGCCGTAATTGATTTGTTACAAGAAGCGAAATGGGGCTAGGTCTTTTTACCAGATCGACCTTTTACCAGGCCGACCTTTTACTAGACCACAATGCAATAATTCAATTAAGATAAATTTAATTTAGTTGAGTATTCGAAAAGGAAGCGGTTAGAACAAACAAAACTTCGCTGAGAAACCGTGAAATCATTGTCTTTAACCAGACTAAACGGCGTCATTACATCTGTCAACCAAATTTATTTATCGAGTGTCTGGTAAAAGGTCCATGATATAACTTTTCTGGTAAGAGGTCGGTCTGGTAAAAGGTCAGTTCCCAAACGAAATTTATTCTTATGTTCTTTATATGGTGTGGGGGGATGATTTTCATTAAAAAATTTCAAATTTTATTTTCGAAAAAAATATATATTTTTATTTTATTTCATTAAATTTTTCTAAGATATAACTGCTCCATAAACCTTAAAAGGCAGTCTGAACATTCAGGGCTTCGCCCTGATACGAGCAGTCTTGTTCTACTTTCCGGTCCAAAAATGTATCTTCGTTAGTTTAAAAATACGATCAAAATCTTAGAACTGGCAAATCAAAATAAATTTACGTCAGAGGAAACGCTACCCTTTTGCTTAAGCACCACCTCGCCTAACAAACTTTTTTTTTGTCATAACTATGGGAGTAACCTAAAAGCAACTAATTTTTGTAGGTAGAAGCGAATTACACAGCATACACCCTTCCGAGCTTGATGCTGTCAGAAAACCGATACGTCACTTTGGAATACACTGATGGCACCATAATGAAAGTTGACATGGAGGCTTTGAGTGCAAGTGATGAAGTGATCGTGTACATCTCCTGCTCGGCAAAGTATCCGAATGAAGCAAATTTCGACTACAAAAAAACGCTTACGAAACCGCCGACTTCAGTATACATTTCGTGCCCTTATGACTCAGACACCGATGCAGCTACACTATTTTGGTCTCGTCCAAAACCCGGATTGAGTTGGTTTTTCTTAATGTAGTGTTTTTATTGCTTTTTTAAAATCAGCTGTTAATATTTACTTTTTTTTTCGTTTATCTAAAACAGATTAGATGCATTTTGTGAACGTTTTTTATTACATATTGTCGTTAATTAGCCAGCTAGATGAATATTTTGAAAAATCCATTTTTTCATCCAAAAAAGTTCTACTGTAATTCAAGATCTCATCCTCTACATTCGATTCTTCTTAGATCGAAATAAAAACATTTCTTCAATTATTACTTTTTTAGTTCCAAGTCGCTTTCGTCGATCTTCGCAAAATGGGTCATCCACTGTGAATGGAACAAACGGCACTGTAACTGAGATCACAGCAGCATTTGTGTACGTGTCCACAAACAACACTTGCTCAGGGGTGTGTTCAACTGACGTCAGCATGAACTTCAGCAGAGTTGACGTTAGTTCACTTAGAAAAATTTCAGTACTAAAAGCTTAGAAAACAAACAAAATTCATCAGCCAGACAAAGTATCTAGTCAATCAGACCAAGTCTTGAGGTCTCCAGTCTTAAATGTCAAAAATCATTAAGAACTTGAGACAATGAAATAGAGTTAAAAATGCAACGGAAGTTTCAAAATTGCATTGGATTTGTCACAGCAAACCAAAATGATAGCGATTTTTCAGATGTCAAATTTTTGAATAACTTCAAGCCCTAAATTTTAAAACAACTGGCGTGTAATGCACCTCCGGTGCCTAGAATTTTAAACAAAACATGAAAAACCGCATTTATTGAAAAAAAGTTCGCGTCCTTAGAGTGTACCCTGACAGCAACAAATTACAGAATTGGTAGTTTCAAATCTTGCAAAGTTTTTCAAGACCATAATTTTTCAAGACCATAAAAATTTCATATATATATGTTCTTTAGAAAAAAAAATAAAATTAACTAAGACGTCACATTTCGGAAACCTAAAACAAAGAGCAGTCGCAGTCATGAGAGTACTGTCACAAAACCCAATTACAGATTTAGGAATTTCAAATTGAGAAATTTTTCAAATTTAAGTTTTCTAAAAAAAAACTTCAAAAATCATAAGAAAACATCAAATCTCGAAAATTCTAAAGACTTGAGCAGTTACATTTGGAGGCAAGATTTGCAACTCCTGAGAGTACTTTGACAGCTTCCAACAACAGGTTGAAATTTCAAATTTTCAGAAATTTTCAAAAGTTAAATTGAATTATGAAATTTGAAATATTAGGTTATTTTGAAATATCTCGAAAATTGCCGTATCTCGAAGCCTAAAAAAATTTGCTTTTTAATATGTGGAGGCCAACGTTGAAACACCCGATGAAACCCTGACAGTATCCCACTATTGGGTTGCTAATATCAAACTTGGTGAAATAAACACTGATTTCAAACAGCAAAATCGAAAAAAGATCTTAACTATTGCAATATATGATATTGCTTAAACGTGAAAAAATTCTTTTGTTAAACATGAAAAAATAATACGTTACATTGGAAAAACTCAAACATGGCGAGGTAGTGAAGCCCGCTTTTAATTATATAATGAATTTGCATTCAGCAACATACATTTCAATCTTGCATGCAATTTTTCTATCAAAAAAAATACAGAAAACGTCAAAAAAATGCAAACGCGAAACTTCGAAGAACTTTTACTATTAATTTCAGCCTGAAAGTCAAAGTTATATGTAGTAGCAAAGATTTCGGATCGACAAAGTTATTTGAAATGAGCAATTTATTTGTTTTGGAAACAATTGGCAAGCAAAACCTTTTATATCAGACCAAATTTGTTTCTCAGGGTTGTCTGAAAAAACGAAATTGCATGCAGAATTTTGTCAAAATGGAACGATTGATACTTCTGTTCTGTTTGTCCAACCGAAATTTTGCACCTCCCTATAAAATAAAAACTTGGGATTTTGTCCGATTTTGTACTTTTTGCTGCAAAAACTAGCTGTCTTTGGACGCCTAGAAAAGAATTAAGGCATAATTTTAGTTTGTTAACTACTTTTTAGCAAAAAATTTCAGGTATCAAATTCTCAAAATATGCATGTGGTATGCAATAAGCTCGTAATTTGCTCAATTTTTTTCAAGAGTTAACGTCTAACCCACCATATTTGATAAAAACTTTTCAAACCTTTTTTAAAATCAACGAAAGTATATTGTGCCTGTTCTTAATATTACGCTAACAGAGAAGTACTTGAGACACTT
This sequence comes from Symsagittifera roscoffensis, assembly GCF_963678635.1. Classification (NCBI taxonomy): domain Eukaryota; kingdom Metazoa; phylum Xenacoelomorpha; order Acoela; family Convolutidae; genus Symsagittifera; species Symsagittifera roscoffensis. The sequence continues at coordinate 14,064 of NW_026971160.1, forward strand.
TTTAATCTTTTATAAATCAGTTCACTGCTCCCTGTGCGATGCTGACAGTTTCTGCGATAGATCAAGGTCAACTTACTAACTTAGAAATCTTGATATAATTGCGATTAAAATGCTTCGCCTCGATAGGATTGTAAACTTTTTCCCCTCATTCTTTCTTTCCTAATGGACATTCGTTTTATCTTTGCATTAAAAATATTAAATCTGAAAAAGTTCCTGATAATTTGCTGCATTTTACTTTTTCTTAATGCAAGTGCCCTAAGATTTGAGAATTTCAAGAAAATCCTGCGAAACTTGTGATTTGCGATAAGCATCACTCATCAAACGAATGTTGTTGAACGCAACACTCTGACGGAGTTCTTTTCTTGAGCAGATATTTTTGTTCAATTTTTTAAATAGAAAAAACATCAACTTAAATAAAATAGCTGATGAAACCATAGTAGGCGGTGCTGGATCTATGGTTTATTGGTTATCGAATTATTTTCAACTGTTTGTATTTTTACTTTGTGCTAGACCTGAAATGCTTTCTTGACCGCAGATTTTCAGTCCCAAAACAGCATAAACTGAAAACGTACAAAATATAAGTCGAGCACAAAATATAAGTATTTGCAATTGTATTTTCCTATGTTCATCAGAGAAGTGTGATCGAAGAATTGCTGAGTCTGCTCGCTGAAGATGTCATTGCGGAAATCGTACCGGAGGACGGGTGAGTTCCAGACTTTACAAATGTTTTTAAAATGATAACGTAGAAAACTTAAGACGAACTTTTTCATACAGTTGTGCTCTGTCTAAGCTTAGCCTTGTATGGGAAGGGCTGTAGTTTAGACACCTCGCAATCGGGGTCCGGGAGGGGGGGGGGGGGGGAGGAGTTGAGCAGAGTGTGGAAAGGAGCAGAAGCAAAAAATTTATGATTAGATTAGATCAACACATTAGATAGATTTATGATTTTTCGACCATAGACATGAACATGAAAGTTAACAGCATCGTAGATTATCTAAAAAAAACTCATTGTTCAAATTTTGCCTGATTTGATGTAGTATTACTCATCAAGGTCATGTTAGATCATCCTATACCTCAATAACTAATGATTTTTTGACAATAGATGTACATGCAAGTTGCTCAGAATCGAAAACCTATTTCTTTGAAAAAAATGCATTTCTCAAGTTTTGCCTCATCCGAGAAAAACGTAGTTTTTTGAGAAAAATTTAATTATCTTATCAATTGTAGTATGAATGATCAAGTTTATGTTATAACATCTGGTTTTTTCTCTAACTTGAGACCTTAAAGCCAAATATTTCTTTGAAATTGCACTACAGAAAATTAACTTTCGCTGTAATCATGAAGAGTTTCGCCATATACAACTATTATTGCTGTAGTATTAAGCTTAGCTAGTAAAACAATGAAAAACCAATAATTGAAAAAGTGATGAACGAACGCAGTGCGCACATAGACAACTATTTTTCAGTGTTCAAACTTATTAGGCGGTTTTCAATCAGAACATATCTCTGCCTTCAAAAATTTGCACATAGGAATACAAGACTGCTCGTATCAAGGCGAATGCCTGAATGTTCCGGCTGCCTATTAAGGTTTATGGAGCAGTAATAACATTAAAAAATTAAAAGTAATAAAACAAAATGAAAATTTTTTTCCCTAAAATTTGAAATTTTTTATTAAAATCATCCCCCCACACACCAAGTTTCTTTCAGCGTGTTCTTGGGAACAAAACATTTTTAAAATATTCAATTAAACAATATTCGAAAAATGTTGTGACAAATAATTTTTTTTTGGATTTTTTTTGCGGAAAACTGTTTTCAAGTATAACTAATATAAAACAATACTGCTCGTATCAGGGCGAAGTCCTGAATCTTTCGACTGCCTTTTAAGGTTTATGGAGCAGTAATAACATTAAAAATTCAATGAAATAAAACAAAAGAATTTTTTTTTTCTAAAACGTGATATTTTTAAATGAAAATCATCCCCCCACACGCCATATAAAGTACAAAAGGATAGATTTCGCTCCTTGTAACAAACCAATTATGGCAAATAAGCTTCTTTTAACCAAGTTGGAACAATTTTTAAGACGGATTAACTCTCCGCTTACGTTATCGCGCGTTAATTGTCCCAAATTGGTCAAAATGCCACCTTTAAACCCCTCGTAATCTTACGAAAAATGATCACAGGTGAAATATCTTTTCAAATTTGAGCTCAGGACAACAAAACCTTTCGAATGATACAAAACAATTCCGTCAAAAATGGCTAGTTAAAAAGTCGAAATTTGTCTGAAGAAAAAAAAACCCACCCCGAGCACAAATATTCCGTTACTTTCGTATCGAAAGTCGGAACAATAAACAAAATTAGAAAAGAGAGCATTGTTTACACTGATTTGTGCTTTTATTGTCGTTGATCAGTTTCATCAGAAAAAAACTGATAAAAAATTGATCGGCAATTTTGTGATGTCCTCCCGTTACCAAAACTATCCTACGTTTTAAATTAATGTAGACAAGTTTTCCGGGAAAGCATATAAAAAAATAACATAGAAAAATAACTTTGAATTTTGGGAAGTTACCAGAAGCCATAACCCTCAAATTTACTTTTAAATAAAGACTAAAAGGACACAAAAACTTGACTTCAATTTATTTCAAGGAAAAAACCTGCAATTGAAACACGAAACACATCTAAGCAAATCGACAGAAGGGGAAACTTAACCTGAAAATAGGTAAAAAAAGAGCAAATTATGAAATTTACAGCCTCGTGCTTTTTAAAACTTTGAATCCTTGTTTTGTCTTTTTTTCTCAGAAATTTGGTGAAACATAGGAATGAACCCATGTTTACTTCCATCAGAAACTGACAAACAAATGAAAAAATGACATGATTGAAGTGCTCTCTACCAAAAATTACAAGCAATAAAAACATGTCAAAGTTACAGGTTTACCTCAATAAATAGAAAAGGTCAACACTTCACCTAATGATGTTTTAAAATTGTTTTAAAATTTTTACTAAACGGTTTGCAGCGTATTTAAATAATCAAAAAGCAAAAAATTCAAGAACTAGTTTGAAATAGTAAAACGTAACAGTAAAAAAGGTTAGATTCTTCACGTTGATTCTAGAATTATATCAAGTAACCCAAGCAGTAATTACGAAACAATAGTTTTCAATCTATAGTCCACTTCCTCATTTTTGCTTAATAAAAGTTCTGCAAACCCTACTGTGGTTATACAACAAATTTAAAAAACTATTGAAAAACTGAATGAAAAAGAAAACGAATAGTAAACGGATTTTTTTTGGCTTCAATTTAGCAGCATCATGAGCAGGCCTATCTAAGCAAAGTTTAGGAAACAATATCTGAGTAATGCAAGAACGTAGATGCAATCCGAACACTTGACCTTGCACTATTTTGACAACGAAATTAGCAAACTTATGACAAATAGATGTTCTTAATTTGAAAGTTAAATTAGTTATTCATAGAATTTTTTGTGTTTGAATGACAGTTCAAATTGATCTGTTTATTTGAATTGATTTGCAACCGGACCGCAGTCAACGTTATTTTGATTTTGCATGGCTGACAATCGAAAAATAAGCAGACATGAAACGTTCATTTCAATTAATAGATTTTGTTCAAAATTTGTTGGACAAACATTGAGTTCATTTCACATTTATGAAAACGTTGAACAAAATCTTTCCTTGTTAAATTTATTATCTTGAAAAAACAGTATTTTACTACATACGTTGAAATAAATGAATTTTCTTGTAGCCATTAGCAAGCGTTATGAAACCGGGATATAGAGTTTTTTTCCGGTTAACAACTAATTTAACAGAATCACTGAAAACATTTTATCCTTGAATCAAATCAAATCAAAAATCAGATGTTAGTTCGCGCCTGTGGCGAAGAAGTAACGCACCTGCCAAAAAACAAGACTGCTCGTATCAGCGCGAAGCCCTGAATGTTCCGACTGCATTTTAAGGTTTTTGGAGCAGTAATAACATTAAGAAATTAAATTAAATAAAATAAAATGAAAAAAAAAATTTTTTCTAAAATTTGAAATTTTTTATGAAAATCATCCCCCACACGCCATATAAAATACAAAAACAGAAATTTCGTTCCTTGTTACAAATCAATTATGGCAAATAAGCTTCGTTCAACCAATTTGGAACGATTTCTAAGACGGATTAAATCTACGCTTACGCGTTAATAGCGCAAATTGGTCAAAATGGCCAAAATGGCACTCTTTAAACCCTCATAACTTTACGAAAAATGATCACAGGAAAAATATCTTTTCAAATTTAAGCTCAAGACAACAATACCTTTTGAATGATATAAAAAATTCCGTCAAAATGGCTACTTAAAATGTCGAAATTTGTCTGAAGAAAAAAAACCCACCCCGAGCACAAATATTCCGTTACTTTCGTATCGAAAGTCGGAACAATAAAAGGCAACGGTTCGGATCCTATATTTTTTGTAAGCGTAAAACTGTCCGCGCGTCAGAAAACTTTTGAAAACAGGTTTTCTACCGCGGCGCGACAAAAGAAACTGACAATGCGAGATTGATTTATGAATTTTTAGAGCCACTTATGAAAAACTTTTAACCTGCGGCGAGTCTTCAGAACAGATTTTTTTCTGTGCGACTAAGGATAAGACGTTGGACGGGCTAGTGAGTATAAGGTTGTTTGGCGAGACCTATGACACATTTTTGGAGGGTTACTTGAGACAAAACTTTGGCGGCGCGACTGTATAAAAACTTTTTAAGCAAGTTTTAAATAACAATTGTGGGGTTGCAAGTGGAGAGACTCCATCGGTAAAACAATTCTAGATAAGACTTTGGCGGAAAAACATAAAGTAAAACTTTGACAATGCGACTGAATAAGGGATTTTTGGTAAGATCTAAAAAAAGATTTCATAACCGTACTTCAGATAGAACTTAGGCCTCATGATTTTAGTTGAGACTTTGGCGAGTGGCATAAGATTAAGTTTACGCCGCGGCCTGACTGAAGAAAAGTGAGTTTCGCAGATTGATTAGAAATCCCTTAGGGTGATTTATGGAGAAACATTGAGCCGCATCGCGACTTAAGAAAAATCGTATGGAAAGCGTGACTACTGAATACGTATGGAAAATAAGTTTGGCGGCGTGACTGAATACATGACTTAGGCGGACCGATTTAAAATAAAAATTTGGCCAGAAGACTGATTACACAGACTATTCGATGAGACCTAGGAAATGACTTGGCGGGTTGACATAAAACAGGACTTTGGTCGCCCGACTTGAAATAAAATTTGGCAGCGCTACTTAAGATGAGATCTTGGAGGCTCGACTTGAGATAGGTTGTGGCGGCCTGATTGAAAGTAAAACCTTGGCGGCGCGATGCAAGAAAGATTACTTTGCCATCATAAATGAAGAAAATACGTTGACGACAGGACCTGAGAGAAGACTTTGGAACGAAATGAGAAAGATTTTGAAACGCTGCGCGACTGAAAAAAAAACCATGACGTCACGACATAAAACACGACTTGAGCTTTGCGACCTAAAATAAAACTTGAACGGCCTTATTGGTTATCAGGCTTTTTCGACAAGACCTGTGAAACGACTCCGGCGGTGTCACTCGAGATACAATTTTGGCGGCGTGAATTTATATAAGACTTCGACTGAGCGACAAACGATGAAACTTTATGCAGCGGCGCGACTGATGAAAAATAACCTTGGCAGTTTGATCTATGAAGACCTCAGGTTGAACTATGAAAAAATGTGCCGCGCCGCAACTCAAGAGCAGAATTTTTCGGCGCGACTTAAGATAAGATTTTTGCGGCGTGACTGAATATATGACTTAGGCGGTGCAAGTTAGAACAAAACTCTTACGTTGCGGCTGAACTGAAGGCTTTTCGGCAAGACCTAAGAAACAAACTCGGCGGCTGAATTGAAGGCTTTTCGGCAAGACCTAAGAAACAAACTCGGCGGTTTGACATGAAAAAAATTTTGACCGTGCAATTTTGTATAAGATAAATTTTTGGCTGCATGACTGAATAGAAGACTTTGGCGGCTCGACACACGATAAGTTTTTGCGACGCGCGCGACTAAAGAAAAACTTTGGCATCATGAAATAAAGAGTGTGAAATAAAGACTGGTTAAGCGTGCTCTCAGATCAAATAAAAGTATCCCAATTCTTTTTTTTTGTTTATAGAGCGGACTGGGTCATACTGATCTCGGTTATTTTGGGTCCAGTTGGGATTCTGGTACTGATTTTCATTCTGGCCTACATTGGAGTGAACAGATACGTGGAAATCAAAGATCGAAATCAGAAGATTGCAACTTACAATGAGTACGTTTAAAGGTTTAATGTTTCCCCCTTCTTGTTGCAAAAGGGGCAAACGTTACAAGGTACAAAACTCACATCAATTTACCTTTGAATTAGTTTTTTTTATAAAGGAGGGGGGCAGTTCTTTAATAAGTGCCATAGGAGAAGCGAAGGGAAGGGAATACTTGAAAAGATCTTTTTTTTCTGCAATGGGTTCCTAGAAAGTCGGTCAGATAAAACAAACGTGCAAACAAGTTTACTTTGTGTTAACAGTGTTAGCTGTGTTGTAGAAGCTGTGTTTTAAAAAATTCCTTTTGAATCAAAATAGACCAATAATGAAAAAAAAAACAGCTATAAGATTTTGTGTGTAATTTATATGCACATAAAAATGTACTGCGACCAGAGCTGGCCATTGAGCATGAACTTTTCAGGGAACAACTTTGCGAGGAAGAAAAGTACAACGGAAGAGAACTGTGCTCAGAAAATTTCAACGTGAATTTTGCCTTCCGGTAAGTGTTTTTTGAATTTTGCTAAATTGTGTCGAAAAATTCTGATATTAAAACTTTTGAACCAATTTTTTGAATGGATTAAAAACAATTTAACTTATTTCATGGCTTTCAAAAGATCACCCATGTTGTTGTTCAATTGTCGAAGAACTGATTGAACCCTTATGCGCGGGCGGTTCAATCTACAGGACACAAAAACTAACTGTTATTTTACACCAGTGTGTTATTTTACACCAGTTCCTAGTCTCAAAAATTAAAATGATCAATTTTTGTACAGCTGATTGAAAAAACAACGTTTTGGTTAAATTGCGTGAGCCAGCGAGCGCAGTTCGCTTTTTAATCCGTCTTGGAAGTCATTCCAAATTAAACAAGACTGCTCGTATCTGGCCGAAGTTTGATTGTTCCAACTACCTTCTCAGCTCTATGGATTAGGTTTTGCTTTGAAAAAAAGTTGAAAATTTCCGAAAAAAAAGGTTATGAACTTTTTTGGGGTCATTTTTCGAAAACCATCCCTCACATGCTATGCAGAATAAAATTGATATGTTTTTTGGAAAAAGTGTGCAAATACCAATGTTGACAAACAACAATTTAAAAGAATAGAATAGAAGAAATGGAAATAAAAACTGTTTCTTTTCAATTCATCTAGAAAAAGGCTGCGAAGTCCAATAGACACAAATCACAGCATTCTTAAGAAAGGTAGCTTTGAGCCAGTTATTCTTCTTGCTCCCTTCACCCCACAGGAAACAGAAGTATGTAAAAACAGCACCTTGTTATGAACACCATGAACTTTACACAGATATTTTCTGAGTGTAAATTTTTTGAAAATTCTGGTCAAAAATGGCACTTTTAGGGCCTGATCTCTATCAAAATTATTATTTCATACATATCTTTATAAATACATACACCAGCGGATTTAGGGGGGACGCTCTCTGCCCTCAAGAATTCGACTCACTACTATTTTGCGATATCCCTTTTTAGCCGACTAACCCCAAATTTTTTCTAAGGGCGCCTTCAGTGCCAAAGTATACTATTTTGAGGTGGGGGGAGGCACCGAAAAAACCTAATTTTTTGGTCAAAATGTTCCACAAAATGCCTTTTTTAGCATGAAAAAATTTGGGGTTAGTCAGTCAAAAAGGGATATCGCAAAATAGTACAAAGGGGACCCTTTGGGTCGGCAGTGAGTCGAATTCTTGAGGGCAGAGAGCGTCCCCCTAAATCCGCTGGTGTATGTATTTATAAAGATATGTACTGCGACCAGAGCATAGGATGGGTGAATGATTGAAAAAGAGAGCGTCCCCACGGATTTAGGGGGGACGCTCTCTGCCGTCAAGAATTCGACTACCTGCCGACCCAAAGGGTCCCCCTTTGTACTATTTTGCAATATCCCTTTTTGACTGACTAACCCCAAATTTTTTCTAAAGGCGTCTTCAGTGCCAAATTATACCAATTTTGAGGTGGGGGAGGGCAGCAAAAAAACCTAATTTTTTGGTCAAAGTTTTCCACAAAAGCCTTTTTTAGCCTGTTTTTTTTTCAAAAATTTGCATGCGGCGCAGGAAATTTGGTCAAAATGCGGTCTTCATAGTGATTTAGGAGAGCTCAGAATATCAATTTAGTCGACCCAAAAAACCGGTCGACAGAATTTTGGAAAATTTGTTTGAAATTCGCCCCTCCCTCGTAAAAATCCTATACCTACCCCTATTTTTTATAATGGAGTTTTTTGTATTCATCTATAAACATTAAAAAAAAACGATTTTAATTGATTTGAAATGGATTTTAAAATTTTTTTAAATAATCGTAATATAATCCATTTTAAATTGATTATAACTGATTATCTTTCACTTGTATAGACACTGATTATAAAACTCGAATTGAATTGACTTAGTTTTCTTAGGAAGACAAGAGCGGGTAGTCAATCAAATGACCGTTTTTTGTCCCAAATTATACAGATTCGATCATGATTGACAAAGTTGATACATGATTTGACCCGCTTATGAACGGTCCACATTTTAATTTTATTACAAGGCCGAACTGTGCACTGGATAGGCGCACAATTTTGTGTCTGAATATTCCTGGATTCCAAAAACTAATCTTTAAACATGTTCCAAGATGCAAATGCATTACACTTACAAAACTTCCGTGGATTCCGCGTACATATGAGTGTAACGTACATTTTGTCGGCACATTTATTGTGTTGCGGATTCCGCAACAAGCGAATGTAGCTAGTTGTTTTGGATTCCGCAACTGTAAGTGGATTCCGCAAAATGTAGGCGGAATCCGCAAATGTAAGTAGTTTCCGCAAACTTTACGTGGATTCCGAAATTTGTTCAATACTGAACTTGCATATTAACAATTAAAAGCTGAGCTGGAATTCTTATGTCTGGCAAAGCGGAATTTAAAAGCAAAGACATAACCATTGTCAGAGGAATCCATGAAAAACTCTTAAAACATTGGTTACCTAAATCGGTGGATGGATTTTGAAAGCATAACGCCGAATAAATTCAGTAAATTGTAGTCATTGGGTTGAGAGTGTATTGAAACACAACACAGCATATTGCCAAATTAGGGCAGTGTTTGTGATTTCAGCGATCCCAAATACTGGTCAGTAGTTGGGATTGATGGAAACCCAAAAACTGGAATAATGTGGAATAAACATGGAATAAATTTATTATTTTGAGTCATTAGGTTGAGAGTGATTAGAAACCCAACGCATAGCTAATCGTCGCATGAGTTCGGTATTTGGGATTTCATCGATCCCAAATACTAGTCAATAATTGGGATTCAATCAAACCCAAACACTGATCTATTCTAGTAAACTTCTATTCTAGTGAAAACAAATCGTGTATTCAAAAGATATAATTTCAAAGGCTACTACATATATACATATATCTAAACGGAATCCGCAAACAAAATGCGGATTCCAATTGCACTTTATCGATTACGCTTACAGTTGCGGATTCCCCAACAGCTCAATTTAACTATACACATGTCTTATTGTTTGTATGTGGACTCCACAAACTGTTTCGCATTCCGCAAATACGTTTGGGGATTCCGCATTTTTTTCTATTTTTGGAGCAATTTTGAGCGGAACAACCTCTTAAGTATATGTTTGTGGAATCCATAACAGCAAAGAAGATCAAAGAAAAGTAGCATTGATGTGGAATCCGCATACAATGCACAGAATGCACAGTTTGGCCTCGTAATTAAAAAAAAAATTTGCTAAAAATGCTTTCAATGAAAAAGTCACAAAATTTGAGATATCTGGTCATCTGAAAAATAAAATTTTCCTTAAAACTTATAAGAGATTTCCGAGAAATGGAAAAAATGGCCAGCTATATTCAAAAATTTACTTGATGTACTTGACAACATACTTGAATGTATTCGAGTAAGCTTGGAGGCAAAAAAAAACAACCAAGTTCTTAATTTTTAAATTTATTTATCTCATTGAATTCGCACCTTCAATTAGATTTCTTTCCGATTTTTACTTATAGGGCAGATGAACTCGAGCAACATTATCCAATGTGGATAGTGAACCAGGAAAACCTCGGCTGGTGAGAAAAGATTAAGCAAGGCGCTTTTAGTCAACAACGAGAAACTCTTTAATTGAAATGATTAAACTTTGATTGAAAAAAACTAACCGAGTTATAGAAGGAAAGATTATTTACTGATCAACTGGCTAGCGTGACTGTTCTTGATGACTACTAGATGATAGATGTCTTAGATTACTAAATTGATTTAATACAATTGATTCTGAATATTTTTCGCTTTCAGTTTTACTAGACAAACTTGCCTGAGTGCTGACCATCCTTGTAGACTTTAACCGTTTTAATCGTCACAAGCAAATTTGTCTCATGAAAAAACCAGCTGGTTTTGTCTCACTTATGCTTCAAGGCCGGCAATAAAATTCTACTCATTTTTTCTTTTGAAACTTAAAAAAAATTGTATCATAGTATACTCAAAACTTTAAGGATAGAAGCCGTCCCAAATTGAAACAAAAAATTGATTTCCCAGGACCGTATCCAGCGCAGGGCAACACCAAAAGACCCAGCAGACGATTGACAAATAACAACATGAAAGTCTTAATTAAGTGTCCATGAACGTATCCATTCTGACAAAAGCGCTTTTTGATCAATTTAGTTCTAATTCAAATCGATTAACAATGAAAAAATCAGGAACTGAAAACAATTTATATTGATTTAAACCTATCTAACCGTAAGTTATAGGTGGACTTGGGTAACTACTAAAAACGATCTGAATCCCTCCAAAAGCTCCTCTCAATAAGTGGTTATGCCCAAACTTTTTGTACATAAAATTGTGGCCTTTGGAATAGTCTTTGGAAAAGTTTTTGATTTTTTGACCGTTTTTTGAACCTTTCAAATTGTTCTCAAAAACTAAACTCCCAAAACTGAGTCTGTGGGTTCAATGGAGATAAAGGGTAGTGGGAAGTTCCCCTGCATTAGCGCTGCCACTCACAATTTATTACACAAAAAGTTATCGTCCTCGGAAACGTCAATTTTTTTTTTATTTTTTGAGCGTTTTTTTTTAATTTGTAAAAATTAACCAAAAAAACCTTCTATATCTGAGACTTTGGGTTCAATCCAAAAAAAGGTTATACGAAGCTTTTTTGCATATGCGAATACGCCCAAATTTTTTTGTACAAAACAAATTATGGCCTTCGAAAAATCCAAACTTTGATTTTTTGACCGTTTTTGAAATTTTTTGACTATTCTCGATAGCTACCCGGGCAAACCTAGGTTTTTCGGTTCAATCGAAATAATAGGATGGGCGAATCTCTTGTACATAAACGGCTACTCCCAATTTTTTTTAAACAAAACTTATGATTCTCGGAGTTGTCAACTCTCTGATTTGTTGACCGTTTTTTGGTCTTTTCTAGATAACTATCCTGCCAAAACTGATATCATACGTTTAATTGACCCAACAGGTTGTAGGAAGCTGAATTCATAAATTGCTATGCCCAGTTTTTGCTAGAAAAAAGTTATGGCCTTTAAACAAGTGAAAGTTTTGAAAATTGGAAAGTTTTGAAAAGTTTTTTTTTTGTACTCGACTCGAAATTTACTTGCCAATTTTCAAGTTAAGTGTTCAATGGAGACAAATGGTTTTATAATCTTCCCCAATTTACCAGCCACGATCTGCGTTTAATGGAAAAAAGTTACTTTTTTTTTGAATTTTGACTATTTTATAGAAACTTTTTGAACGTTCTGAAAAATTACCCTATCAAATCTGAGATGAAAGTTTCAAAAGAAAGAAGCGCTTGCGCGAATTTTTCCTGCAGAAGCGACTACTCCCTGATTTTTGCTATGAGAGAGTCTAAGTCTTTGACAAATTTCAAAAATCTCAAAAATTTCCACCTAAATTTTAGTGGAGTCTTCTCATTTTAGTGGAGAAACAACTAAGGTTATTGGGCAAAGTCTAATTTTTGAAACTACGCATCAGTATAACAAATTCAAAAAATATTAAAGACTTACCTCCAGCTTTAGCTGAGCCCTAGGTGTCCTTCATCAAAACATTCATCAAAATTTCGGTGCACCTAGTTTTTTCCAACAGTTTTTCATGCTTTTTTATCATTGTTTTGAAGACCAAAATTGACTATTTTTTTTTCTGGTCATGAGAGTTGTTCTGCTAGATATTGTTTTTGTGAGTTTTTTGTGGGGATGAAATTGAGTATAAACTGAAGAAAAAAACTTTCCGAAAAAGCGAATCTCCAGCTTTTATCTAGTTTTTTAATGTTTGAAAACCGACTGATTCATAATCAACCTCGTAAATAAATGCTTACACAAGCTTACTAAAATTATTTTGAAGACCGAACAATTATTGGTCGTTGAGTTCATTGAAACGTGTCAAAAACTGCGCATTGTCAGCCCTTTCTAATAATTCGTCTGAAAACTTTTCAGATGAGTTTTAGACGACGCAGAAATTTTTTCCTTGGCGCGTTTGACTTATTTTGAGTAGTTATTGAAGGTTTTAGCGTAGGATTACCACAATTTTTGTTTTTGGGCCTAAAATTTTTTTCACATCTGTTCGACATCACGATATTGACGATTTTCAGCTTAGAAACTCGATTGCACCTCACTAACAAACTACTATTGAAAACCGACCGATTAGTTTCTAATTGATTTACAGACACTAAGTTTTTAAAGATTATTATTGATTGCAATCTTAGTTTTCTCGTAAACTTCAGCAAAAAAATCATTGATCCTTTTTTCTGAAACTGAGTTGACTTTATTTATAAAATTATTTTAATGTATATTTGGTAGCCTAGAGTTGAAGTACTTTAAAAATTGTTTTTTTTTTGTTCAGTCTCTTTCAGTGTTTTGAATGTTTTTCCGCCGTATCTTTGCTTTGTTTTCAAAAAAGCTAACTTTCAAACGATTCATTTCAAATGAGTTTCGACAAAAAATAAAACGTCAATGCCCGTTAGGAAACCTGAAATTTCAGGAAGCTACAATCAAATAGGGTGGAGAAAAACTAGTTGACTGAGCTCACATTTAATTAAGAAAATGCTGAAAGTAAAATAAATAGTGCAATCAAAAGGTAAGGTCTCTACTCTCGTTTCTAGTCTCATTGGCCAGAGCAAGCTGATACCAACCCGCAAAAATGTCATAATTATAACGTAAAGGAGTATCACTATGATTTAAAAGTTGTATAGGGAGACAAAAAGAGTATAAAAAAAACTGCCGGTGATTTCACCGTAAATTTAATGTAAGTTTTTTGGTAGAGCAGAAGGCAGACTATGTGCAAATGAAAACAAAGATATTCAGTTGCTGTACAAGTAATCTAGAACGTTTCTCGGCGACAGAATTTTAAATTTAATTTTCAAATGATAAGGAAAAAAATCATTTGAAAAACAAAGTGAAAATATAAAAATTTAAAGCGCCGTTCTTTTTCCTAAGTTGCGTGTTTTGAAAAAAGTATTTGAGTTTAATGCGTCTGAAGTAGAAAAAAAACGCAGAAAAAATGTGTTAGTAATTAATAAAATAACCTGAAAAAGTTGCTGACTGCGAGCCCAGTCTCATCTATACCTCCGTGAATTAAATCTGAAAAAGTGAGAAACTCCCATTTTTCTTGATACGCATTTTTTTTGGTTGTTACAAAAGAAACCCTTATCGTAAGCCGTATCACGGCCAATAGAATTTAATATAAGGCCTTATGAATTGTCCAGGATAATAAAATCGAGCAAAAACAAGCTCATCGTACGCCATACTTTCTTCCAGTCATAGACGGATCAAAGGCAGTCTGTACTTTATTGGAATACCTTTGTTAATCTCAGGTAAGAAAACTTCTATGTGCTGTTTTTTTTATACCAGCGATTTAAGAGAAAACCAATTTCAGGAATCACAACAGAACAGCATGATTAAATTACACAATTAAAAGACTCCAAAGTTCAAAAATATGGGAAAATTTGACCATACTACTAATAACTTTCAGCAGAGTTCCTGAAATTGTATTTTTCCTGCAGTTCTCAAGCAAGATTGAGTTTTTCCGCCTCAACCAAATTTCCGTCGCAAAAAAAGGTTGGGTAATTGGAATTTTTTACTACTTAAGTCTAAAGTAGCACAAACCAGCTATGATCCCAAAATTCTCCAGAATAAACGCGTTATTGCTAAAGTTTTACTTGAAAACATTTTTCGCGTTAAACTATCTGAATTTCACATATTCGAAAAGACTGGTTTTTATCATTAAATAATTTTTTAACAAGAAGGCGACCTTTTGCGTACTGTGTCAATACAAACGGGTTTATCTTGTTCCTTCAGAAATTTTTCCATCACCAATTACCCGCATTCAGTAAAAAGAGAAAATAATAGAGTATAATAAATTTTTCTTGTCAGTCTCCATAAATTTCAAAAAGAATTGACTATAATTGATTAAAAATGGATTATAATTTTACTATTTTTCGGAACAATAAAAATCCTTATAATCGTTTATAATCGATTATAATCGATTTTTTTGAAAGTTTTTTTCTGGGGTTCCTCTTTTGAATTATCTTGAGATATACATTTTTGGTGACGGAGCCTAAGAACTTTCTAAAGGCGCCTTTGGCGCCAATATATACTAAATTCGAATGGGAGAGCGCGATTTTTAGATCAACATTTTCCAAAAATTGTCTAAAAACGCCTTTTTTGGCCTGTTTTTCCATAACGTTCCACCCCGGCTTATAGCTTAAGCTTACATTAAGTTTAATATTTACTGTATTTTCATGCAGAATAGCCTAATTTTAATCTATTATGATTGATTTTTTTGTAAAATTATATTTTGATAGAAAAAGGTATTATAAAATTATAAACAATTATAAGTCCCAATTTTAGATGTTTAAACTATTTATAATTCAATATAATGACCACATTTTTGGGGAAGTTTTAATGAACTATAATCAATTATAAATGATTATAATTTTTCCGAAAATCTTTTATAATCTATTATAATAGATTATAATCCTTTCTTCTATCAAAATATTATCTCACAAAAAAATCAATCATAATGGATTAAAATTTAGCTATTCTGCATGAAAATACAGTGAAAATCAAATTTAATGTAAGTTTAAGTTATAAGCCGGGGCGGATCTAGGACTTTCTCGGGGGAGGGGAGCAGATTTTTCACAAAAAATTTTTGCAAATTTTGTCTACCTTTTTTTAGGTTGACCAAATTGATTTTCTGAGCTCTTCTAACTCACAATAAGGAAGACCCCATTTTGATCAAATTTTCTGCGCCGCAGGTAAAATTAAGAAAAAACAGGCCAAAAAAGGCGGTTTTAGACAATTTTTGAAAATTTTTGATCTAAAAATCGCGTTTTTTTGGCGCGCTCACCCCCCTCAAAATTAGTTTATATTGGCACCAAAGGCGCCTTTAGAAAGTTTTTTGGCTCCGTCACCAAAAATGGATATCTCAAGATAATTCTAAGGGAGAAACCCCAGACCCCACCCCCCCCCCCCCCCGCCCCTTAAACCGCCCCTGGCTATAAGTACAAAATTACAGTTTCTTTTAGTTCGGTAACCAACTGAAAAGCACACAAAACAAAACAAAAGTAAAACTAAATGAAGCGATGACAATTGTTGAATAATAATGGATCATAATTCCTTATAATGGATTGTAATTCAAGAAAATTTGAGAAGTTTTTTTTTTAATTATCGATTGTAATCGAGTATAAACGATTATAATGATTTTTATTGTTTCGAAAAATAGTAACTTTATAATCCATTTTTAATCAATTATAATCAATTCAATTTAAAATTTATGGAGACTGACAATAAAAACCGATTATAATCTATTAGTTTCTCTTTTTACTGAGTGCGGGTAGAAGTTGCTTTTTGCCACGCAGTTTTCTGAAAACCTCTTATTTCTGTTTTTCTCCAAAGTATCCAGGAAATCTTGAAAATTTCATAAATGTCAATTAAATTGAGAGACAAGAACAATAGTCATCTTAGTGCTTCTATCGGATTAGAAAATTCAAATTTCAATCTCAATCTTTTGTCTTCGCCATCGTGTCTTTAATCTCCGCCTTATCTGCCCAAAATCCCAGGTGAACAAATACCGCGAACAAAAATTTAGATTATTGGAAATATATTTTTCACAGCCCACGTCTAGAGTAGCACAACCAGATAAAAATAAAAACTGAAGGTGCATTGGGTCGACTGGTTTTAATACAGATCAACTACCACGAAATTTTTTATGCAAAGTAGGTACAAAAACATAGAGTAATGACACTGCTTAAACTGAACGCGTTGTTTCAATTATATTTGGCGGACAATATCAGTTTGAACTAATGAGATTAGAGTTTTTTCATTTCTGTTTTACATTTTGAGATTTTCTAGTTTGGGCGGAATAAGTAAAAAGACCCAAAAAAGTATTTGAGCAATATATTTTTTAAAAAATCACGTTTTTCAAACTTCCAAAAAATAAAATCAACATTAGTTTTTCCTTTTTTTTTCAGTAAACATAATTTTCGTTTATTTTTTAAAAAGACTTAAACACATTAAAACAAAAAATATGTAAATTGAAACTTGAGCTGGTATTGGTATTGGAATTGGTAAGAGCTATATTGGTGATAAGTATAGCTGGAAAACTCAGATACTAAAAGAAGATTCTTCAGCTTTCTTTGCTACCTTTCATACTTGTCTATTAATGTGTCCAAGACGTCCCTGATATTCGGAACCAGCCAGTCAGGTATATTGCGTGTGATCTAACATGTTGGTATGTGTATGTGTATGTGGAAACAAAGTTCTAAATATGTCCTTCAGTCGAAATGAAGACATATTCAGTGCAATGGGCATAATGGTTGGAGAGAACCAGTCAGCCGAAAAGCGGCAAACTACGAACAGATGTTCTTGAAAGTTCATTAAAAATCAAGTAGACCTTCAAGAGACAAAAAAAGATATCACCAATCCGAGAACAATTCTGAAGTTCACTCATCTTTTTTTTGAAAATGTTATTTTTGTTTATATTATTTTTATTCTTCAAGACCGTTAGGCTAAACGCACTGATTATTCCTTCAGGCTCCTTTTCTACATTTCTTTTTCCCAAACAATTACCAAATATCTGTATGCGTGTATGCTCTTTCTACATACATGTCTATGCTGAGATTTATACACTTCCGTTCATTCGACCACCGTGTTTCCCTTCTCATTTTTTCTACAGGTAAAATTTCCTCCTCAAGAAAAAACAGCCAGCCTTCAGGGAATTAAGAAAAACAATAAGCCTTATTTTCGACGTTAGTCTTAAATTGCACACTAATGAAATCGATTTTGTATAATATTAACAAAAATTTTCCCAATTCAGCCGCAAGCATTTTCATTCAAATTTCTCTGAAACTATGCTTGTATAGACAACTCTATTGATAGTTACCAAATTGAATGTAAAAATTTGTTCATGTTCAAATTTTTGAAGTATCTTCTTTGATCAGTGGTTCCAACATTGCTTTGACAAACCGATTGCCTTTTATTAGCTTTTTATTTGCTTGCTTATCACTTGTTTAACGGTGCATACCTCATCGGCAAAAACTTCTACAGATAGTTTTTTTTTGCATCGTTTTTTAATTATCGCGAGGTTGATGCATACGCAACACCTACAAATGTCCTAAAAAATCCGTTGGTTAAATATTCGCTCTATTTTTGGCCTATTTTTTTTATCTACCCTTTGGTAAGAAAATGTGGGATGAAAAAAAGGATACCCAGCTACCCAGCCTCATATCCGTCTCAGGTGTTCTGCACAGAAATTAATTTTTCCTTGTATAGATTCTAAAATACATACAAACTTATGCATATTACTGAAAAACTACAAGAGCCGCTCGCTAAAAGCTAAGCTATAATTACTTCTCTTTTTTCGCAAAGTTTAAATTTTTCAGTCTTAAAAAGTGCCTCTTATCGTTACCGCGCCTCCCCTGAGAGTTTATTAACTAAAAAAATGTAGTTACTTTTTATTCAGCAATTTACTTCAAAAAATTTACATCTTGAGCAATTTAAAATAAATGACTGCAGCCAACTTGGTTCATACATATTGTATTTTGATATCCCTAGGGGTGTAAGTTAGTTAGTTTTCAGTTGTTTAGTAAATTAAATATTACTTCTTAGAACAAGATTCAGGTCATAAAAAACCAAAACCAGGGTTTGTTGGTTCTGTTTTGCATCTATTTTACCCACTTAAGTTACAATTTAATAAATTTTTTTTCTAGTTGATTTACATTACAATGATCCAACGAAACATTCGGCGGCTTTTCGCCTAACTGATTTTTTCTAACGGATTTTAGTTGTCGTCTGAGCCAAGGCTATAATAATTATAAAACTGTTCGTTTCTTCATCTATCAAATAAGTGCTTAGGTATCCGGATCTTAAGCCCTTTTCTTATGAATAAACGATACTTCCGACAACCTTATATCTTAACAACTTTAAGAAACGAGTTCTTTTTTAGATTACTAAAACCGGTGACAAAATTAGAGTATTCAGATCATTCCAGTTCACAGCTAAGTTTGAGATCCTATTTAATCGTGTTATCAACCATCTGGATCTTTGGTTATTGAACGAAGTTTGGTGCCGACTACCAGATAACTCTGGAGTATTCTAGTTAATCTTCAATTTCTTCTCTTCTCTTCTCTCTCACTTTTGTGAAACTTTAAGTGAAGTTGATTTTGAATTTATCACGTCCAGTCATGGTCGCTTAAAAATTTTACGAAGGATCAAAAGGTTCGAATTTCATTTACCCTAAACACTAATTCATTTGTTCGGGTTCAAAGAAATAACTGCCATAAACTGGACACTTGAACATCAAACAAATACTTTTAAGTATCGCAATCATACCAAATAAAACCCTCAAACTGACTATTATCAATTATCAAACGTTTATATTCAAGTTTGAAACGAAGATCTATCGAATGCATCTAAAATCTGCGCCGTAACCTGAAAATTATTGCAGTTTTTGAAAATTATTGCAATTTTTCGATTTTTACTTTCAATTCAGTTTTTAGAGAAACTGTTCTTTTATTATTTAAAATAAGGCATTATATTCGCTCAGCAGATAGCACAGTTTCGTAATTTGCAACTGAGAATGACAATCTAAAACAAACTTTAGTTTCTTTTATGTACTAGATATTTTTTCTTGTTTTGCCATTTTTAATAGTAGTTTTGACATATAACGACGTTGATTTTCAAAATCTGCCGCATTAGTTCGAAATCTGCTGATTTTCAAAATCTGCCGACGAAGAATTTCATCTTTGACAATCACAATTGAAAAAAAAATGTCCTATCCAGCGGTTCAAAATCAACTTTAGGAATCGAAAACCTTCTCACGCTAGTCCTATTTGATCATTACTTTGAAAAGAAGGAACAATCTTTTGCCGACAGACCGAGCCTTTCTATTCGCCCTAACAGCAAAGAACTGGAGTGAATGTTCGGGATGATTTCGGAAGTGTTAGCTCGTATAGCCAGTGTGAGTGTGGGCGGTGATGGAGGGGGAGGGGGTTTGGACAGCGACTGTGCGGACAGACTCAACTTCAAATACTCATGTCTTCTTCTCATGAGTCTAGGAGCACTTTTCACCACCAGACAGTTCGTAGGTCAGAATATTGCAAATAAACTGAAATTATAGATTCAATGAACCAATGTAACTTTTTCTCGCTGAAAGTATTTGGCTCTCTGAAGAATTTGCTTTTTAAACGGGGGTGTCCAGGGGCGGATCTAGGATTTTCTCTAGGGGGGGGGGGGGGGGGGGGTTTGGGGATTTTTCAAAAAAATTTCGAAAACTTTAACGACCTTTTTTTTAGGTTGACCAAATTGATTTTCGGAGCTCTCCTAAAGCACTAAAAAGACGTTGTTTTTGCCAAATTTTTGAAAAAACAGGTCAAAAAGCCGTTTTTGGGCACTTTTTGGATAATTTTGACATAAAAATCGCGTTTTTTTTGCCACGCGCCCCCCCCCCCCCCCCCCCCCTCAAAGTTAGTATATATTGGCGCCAAAGGCGCCTTAAAAAAAATTTTGGGTCCGTCACCAAAAATGGATTTCTTAAAAAGTACCAAAGGGGGGACCCTTTGGGTCGGCAGGGGGTCGAATACCTGAGGGGGGGGCATCCGCCCCCCTCGCCCCTCCACCCCTATATCCGCCCCTGGAGGTGTCTGATTTCTGTTTACCAACTTTTTCTTAAAAGTTGATATCTTCTCATTTGAAATCTCAAAGCAAGTGAATCAACTTCCGAGAAAAACCAGCGGACTGGGATAATCAGAATAACTAACATTGATAACCGGAGCAAAAAAAGTAGGTTCAAGTTACAGTCGAATTACCAAAAAAAAGTAAACGAAATCTGACGTTTCAGTTTGCAGCGAAGGACTTATATTCTTCTCATTCTGTGGCATTTTAATTTATAACCAACTGCGTATTTTCTTTATTTGAACGGGATTTTGTAGCAACAGTGTCTCACTATACCTTTGCAACGCCATGTCTGACAAATTTCACTCTATTTGAACAAACTGTTTATTGTTTCTGCAGCATCAAAACTTGCTTGCTTAGCTTCAGTTGAATGTTTTTGATACTTTTTCCGTGGCATTTCAGGCTTTTCATTTTTTGTTTGAGGTGTTTGGAGTTGCTTCAAATCAATAAAAACTTTGATCAAACAGAGTCAAGTTGTTTCAATTAGTTTTTTTTCTGCAGCGTGTTCAAATCAAAATAAACTTTGTGCAATTGAGCGTTTTTCTTGTCTGATATGGCGTTGAAAAAGTATAGTTTGCATAATTCCTAGATATGTACATTAGTTCAACCTATAAGATTTTTAACCAGGCTGTCATTTCCAACTGAATTAGAATAAGAACCAGATTTTTTCAAAGTTGATGTAAAAATATGGATTTTCAACAATTTCTAAATTTTTCCTTGACAATCCATTTCCGCTGTTTTCTGGATATTGTCCAGACAACGCATAGCATTTTAAATTTTTCAAGCGTTTCATCACACTTGCTGCAGCAAATGACTTCAAAAACCGCATACGAGGAATGCAAAATTATTGTTCCGACTTTCGATACGAAAGTAACGGAATATTTGTGCTCGGGGTGGGTTTTTTTTTCTTCAGACAAATTTCGACTTTTTAACTAGCCATTTTTGACAGAATTTTTTTATATCATTCGAAAGCCATTGTTGTCCTGAACTTAAATTTGAAAAGATATTTCACCTGTGATCATTTTTTGTGAAGTTATGAGGGTTTAAAGATTGCCATTTTGGCCATTTTGATCAATTTGAGACAATTAACGCGCGATATAATTCGCGCTATTAACGCGTAAGCGGAGATTTAATCCGTCTTATAAATCGTTCCAAATTGGTTGAAAGAAGCTCATTTGCCATAATTGATTTCTTACAAGGAACGAAATCTATCTTTTTGTACTTTATATGGCGTGTGGGGGGATGATTTTCACAAAAAAATTCAAATTTTGGAAAAAAAATTTTATTTTATTTTATTTCATTAAATTTTTTATGATCCATAAACCTTAAAAGGCAGTCGGAACCTTCAGGGCTTCGCCCTGATACGAGCAGTCTTGTTCTTTTCGAATTCAACATGAATGCATCCGTATAAATAAACGATTTTTCTCAAGAGTTACGAGACGGAAGAGAAGCATGTTCACAACAAACGAACTCTCACAAGAGTGGCACCAATTTCAAGACTTTTTGGCTGTGCATCGGCTCACTCCGATAGCCCTCGGCAGGGCATATCAAAATACTATTGCAATATTATTGCTTTCCGAATTTTTTGGCAATAAAATATTGTTTTTTTTTCACATTTGCAATATAATATTGCAATATATTGCAATACTTCCGAGAAGAAAAATGCAAAAAACAATGAATTGGAAACAACTATTAAAAATTATTTTTGTCAACACATTCTTTCACGGTATTAATGTCCCAAAATTTATGATTAATGAAGAAAAAGTTGCATTTCCAGATTAGCAGGCAGCATACTTTTCCGATAATCATTATAAATGACGGGAAAAATACGTGCATTTAACCTAAATGCTGCTTTATTAATTAATTTGAGTATTGCAAAATATTGCAATATTTTGCAGGATGAATATCAATATATTGCTTATGATAATTGTTCAAAATAGAATATTGCAATATACATATTGCAATATATTGCAATAGCAATAGTATTTTGAAATGCCCTGGCCCTCGGAAAGTTGCCGAACTGTTAAAATGCATTGAAATGTTTTGCCACAGAGTCACACGGTTTGAAGTTTTAGCTGCCACAGCATCAATTCACAAGCTCATGATAAAAAGTCAAGAAAATGGCGGGAAATATTTCCATCATATGTTAAAATGATTGTTTAGTGATAAATTGATGAAATTCTATATCTTACCTCCCAGTTTGTAAATAACTTTGTATAAGCGTCGATACAGTTGAAAAGGGCAATCATTTCAAAACTCTTTCAGGCTATAAAATACTCCGTAGTTTCTTTAATCTTGCGAAATTTTTTTAACAAGCCATAGCCAAAAAATTTGGCCTGTACAATTCTTAAAAAACCGCTGCTGTTTTTCGAGTTTTGCTTGCAAAGCCTGTTTTAAGTTTTCAAAAAGCTTATTTAATACGCTATTCACTTATGCAAAGCGGTTTAAAAAGTATCAATAAAATTGATTTCCTTCAGTTTGATGGAATTAATCTTATCACTGAGGGACCGAATGATGGAAGCCTTTCAACCAGGTAGAGTTGCCAAAAATGGCAACAAAGCTCGTATTCGCTAAATGATTTAAGCTGATTTTTTATTTGGCCAATAATGAGTTTAAGGCCCTGAACTTGCTTGTTTTCTTTTAAACTTTCATATTTTCTTCAGATATAGTTGCTCAATTTGGGCTCACCATCATAATTCATGAGGGATTGCCCAATCTGAGGGAAGAAAAGCAGTCTGTTATTTCACTCTGATCACAATTTATTGTTATCACAACAATGTCACTTTGTTTTTAAAATGTTGATAGTGTAATAATCATAAATGAGCCACTCTATGGACTTTCAGAGGCGGCATACTGACGATTTACTAACTATGGACTTCCAAATTGGTTTTGAATTATTGGCTACAGTATGCTAATTTATAATTAGTAAGGAGATTCATGTAATTATTTTCAGGCGAGTCTATAGTGTGTTGGTCGCCGAACAACTTCAACCAGCAGTGGATCAAGTACAGCGATGCTTTCTGCTGGGTGTCGAACACTTTCAACGCCCCCCTCGACACCCACCACGCCCCCCACCTGGACAAGTATGAGGCAGTGGAGCTGCACTACTACCAATGGGTGCCACTCATCTTATTCCTCATGGTCAGTATATGCTAGATCGAACTCAATTTCTCAGATGGAATTTTCTTTTTTGGAACCTGATCTAAACTATATTTTATGATTGGATAAATTAAATGTTTTACCAATGTAAAGTATTTAATATTAACCAATCATGATCCATCTAACTAACAACCCACTTATTTGTAAGTGCTGAAGTTACTTGTAATTTCAGCACCAGAGAGATTTGAATTTAACTTAGAAATTAGTTGGACTCTCCCGAGCACTTCAGCAGCCGCAATAAACCAGTATACCCTAGATCTATTGAGCCTAGCAGAGACTAGTTAAACAACCTGAGACTAGATAGTATAAGAGTAAGATTAGGATCGGTATTAGACTAAGAAGTTGCACGAATCTATCCGGCCGAAAATAAGATAGCGTGACGAGCAGACGGTGTACCCTATCCGAAATTACTCTATGAGTTATACCCATCGGTCCTAACTCATCTGGTGCGACCATAAGTCTCGAACAAGACCTTACTAGATTAGAATTAACCAAAATTAGATTAGAAATTAGACAAAAACATTTACAAAATGTTATACGACAATAATTTAATTGAAATGTCTCTACGACTCAATAGATCAGAGCCAATATTCCGAACCATAATAGAACTACCCGGAATTGGAAGAAGACCTCGAACCAAAGACGACATACGACAAAGTAGAAACTTGCCGTATAGTTATATGATAGTTCGGCAAAAGCCAGAACAAACTTTTATATTTCGAATACTACTTGCAATGAATTTAGGTTTCCATTTGCAAACATAAAACCTTGAAGTTACTCTTCAAAATCATTTAAGGCGCTAAACAAAATTAATATTATACAATAACGATTGATAAAAAGATCTAAGATCGTTTCCCTAAAACTCTGCAGTATTATACAAAACATGTTTGAAAAATATTTATTGGAAAATAAAAATAAAAATTAGCAGCATGACAATAAATGGTTAGTAATCATAAATCATCTTGTTGTTCCAGCTTCATCACCTAAAACATAACAGCAATCATCAACTCACTAATATCATAAAACACTAAATCTTTCCTTTACACAAATTTAAAACTTTATTAAAACTTAAAATCACTTAATTTTAAAACCAGATCATCAAGGCTTATCCTTGGATCTTAAATCATTTTCTACTTAATTAAATTTCAAATTTGATCATCAAGGCTTATCCTTGGATCAAACAGAACAACTTTGTTCTCCCCCACCCACTTAATTAGTGTCTAACGACCTCAAACGTCGATTCACTACCCAACCCTTTCTAAAGACCTAAGACTAATAGAAATTTTTAAACAAAACTAATCATTCAAATTAGGATAAACAGTGAAGAACTTCGGTTATTCATCCTTCACTTGACCCCCCCTCTTACCAAACCCAGGATAAATTTTAGACTTAGTAAGTTTAAAATAGTATCTAACGAACTACTCGCGTTCTAATTATACCTGAACCTTGTGGATCGATTTACTATTCTCCAACCCTTGAACACAATCACTACCCCTAAGTAAGATTAAGTAAGTTAACACCTTAACTTATACTAGCCACGAGAAAGTAAAAAATCATTCTTCGGAATCGATATACTTTTCTCTCCAACCCTGAACAAATAGACCCAGGTTAAGCTAACCAAAAAATCGTAAGAACTAACAGTTTAAGAAAATAGAAATCATTTAACAACCTTTGCATCCGTCATTCTAAACCTTATGTCATTTAAAAACCTAGGAAATAAACAAACAATCATTTTACACAATTGTGAAATAGATAACAAAAAATACGACCTTGTAATCACACCTCATACACAAACAGTTGGATACATTCGCACAAAACGACAAACACTAAAGAGGAAAATAATAACTAAACAAAGACAAATAACACGAAAAAGATTTTCAAAAAATCGAAACGCATTTTCAGAATCAGAAACCAACAGTTTAGACGAACTTTACAAACTAAAAGAATCAATAGATAAAAATTACCCACAACACGATCAATTATATTTTTCTGACTCAGAAACAACTTCAAATTCATCACAAAGAGGAAAAAGAAGAATAAAAAAGCAGTACAAACACAAACCAGTACATCTATACAATTGGAATCAACCAATTCGACACATTAATAATTACATATTAACAGTCATCGAACGGAAAAATGAGTTCAACACACACCCCAGGTGACGAAACTCCAGATGACGATGAAATCTTTCCTTTTATAGTAGATGCAGATACTGATAGAGGACAACACATATTTTGTCAAAATTTACTCGTAAATTTATTTGAACCCGGAATCAGTCCATGTAAAACAGAGTTCCCCGATGTAAAAATCAAAAGACAAATCATAGATCACTATCTAAAAGATATATGCAACATAACACAACAGTATGGAATCTACTCCATAGAATTCACTTCCCCAAACCATAATAATAGAACATATACTATACAAACAGACGATCTTGATTTAGAATTTTCAAAAGTTTTTTCAGAATATATAAAAAGCATCCAATACCATAACTCACAAAGAGCAAACTCCATTTTCACTAATGAAGTTTTCGCAATAATATATAGTTATATTTCGATATTAGAAAACGAAATCCCATTAACAAATGTCTCACCGACAGAAACATCTAAACATTTGAAAGTACGACATGAAATTACACTACTCTCTAGTTATTTAAACATCATTAAAGAAAATTTCACGAAAGATGACGTTTCACAACATACCAAACACGATTTACAAAAAATTTTAGCATGGTTCATAATAGATTATTTCACACACAATATTGATTTAATTGCACAAGCAAGAAAAAATTTTAGACCCCAAAATTCGAACGATGATACCGCTATCACAGAACAATCAGATTATGTTTGGGACCCCGAATGGTCTCATCCAGCATTTATAAGCTTCCCACAATCAATCTCAAGTCAAGCAATAAGTACGATATCTTACATAAGAGATTATGTAAGAGTAATACCATTAACAATTGATGCAACACCATTAAACTATAATACATTTTTACCCGATACACAAAATAATAGTTTAAACTCTACAGTCATACACAACGAAAACCTCAATGGAACTAGGAATCTTACTCAACAAGATATCCAGACACCATCACACTTCATAAATGAAGAAATTGTACACACAACAACTACACAACAAAGTATTTCACCAATACGCCCAAATTTAACAACACCAAGGAATACAAATCCTTCACAAACACAGGTAACCTTACAATCAACCGTTAAACCTTCGGTTGCTCCTAAATATTCACATATGGATTACCAAACATACAGACCCATGACAATACCATCAAAATCACGCAAAACATTCACTAAAAACAACTTTGCAGACCATAATTATAATTATACACATCCATCAAAAACAAATTATCAACCACAAAGGAATTTTAATCAATATACAAAACCTCGAAACTGGGATAACCCAACGGCCCAATATAATTCCAAAAATTTTCAACCAAATCCTCCACAGGATCGCAGTGAAAATTACCCATTTTTTCAACAGAATAAAAATAAAAAACAAACATCTTATCAAATGGATTATTTATCCTCAGATGACGATTTCTTACAACCAGATATATTTGCACCAAATACTCAAGAATATCGTAGACAAGGAATACAGAAAACACGTACAAATTATAGGAATTTTTCTCCACAACCGATAGATACACAACATCAACAACCAATTCAACAACAAAATCCAATTACTACACAATCTTTTCAACCAATTCAACAACAAAATCCAATGACTGCACACTCGTATCAACCATCACAAATGCAAAATGAAATACCACTCCCATATTATCTTCAACAACATGAAATAACAAGAAACCAACTTTCAAATTTTTCTCAAATGCCAAATGCAGCAGAATCATTACAAATGACAATGAATCCATACCTAATGGGTGGATCATCAATAACATCAAACAAACCTTTAATGGTTTTCACATGAACAGACCCTGAATACTCTGTAGAAGATTACTTAAATGCAGTAACAGCAAATTTGATTTTAAATATAGGACCTGAACCAATTAATACGCCACTACATCAAAACTGGATACATCGACGCACAGCGTTGATACAAACAACCTTAGATGGCGCAGCCCAAAAATGGTTTTCAGTACTACCTCTAGAAATAAAATCAAACTGGAAAAGATTTACACAAGAATTTTCAAAAATGTTTGACTCTGAAAGAAACAAACAACAACAAAGAGTTTTATGTAATGAAATTCGCAGATTACCAAACGAAACCATCAAGCAAATAGCAGTACGAATCGAAACACTAGTTCGAAAAGCATATTCACTAAATACACATGACTATAAAAACACAAAGATGACAGAAATCTTAATGATGACCTTAACACCACAATTAAGGAAAATAGCAATAAAAAAGAGAGCATCCCATCCTTCTTCAATTCGAGAACCCGATTTAGATTTTCGAAAACTAGTAGACAAACTAGAACAAGCAGAAATCACGATGAAACTAGAAGAAACGGAAAATCTGAAATTACAATACGTTAATAGAATTGAAACGACTCCCACTAATATTAATAATATACAGGAATCAGAGACAGACCTCGTTGAAAAAATCACTGAAATACTCAATATTTGAGAAAAGAACCCAAACTTTAAAGGCAAACCATCTTTCAAAAAATGGTGTAATTATTGCCGACGATACGGACATAGTATTTCCGAATGTAGACAAAAACAGCAAGACAATCAAAATAAACCTCAAAAATATAAAGAACCAAATAAATCATTCTATCAATACATGAAAAAAGATCAAAATCTACCGAACAAAACAGTTCACAGCAACAACAGTTCAGGAAAACCACTCCCGAACAATACAAATTATACAAGAAATCAATCCCCATATAACTCAAGTTATAGAGGAAGATCACCAGAACGAAGAAACACGAATAATTCATCACAAAATCACTACAATAGACCAAATAGTCGAAATAACTACTCCAGATCAAATTCAAATACACAACGATTTGTTTCTAGATCTAATTCCCAATCAAGAAATAACTACTATCCAAACAACCAATCACGAAATTCATCATACAATAGGAATAGAAACTACTCCTATAATAGAAATAGAAGTTA
Organism: Symsagittifera roscoffensis; assembly: GCF_963678635.1. Taxonomy (NCBI): domain Eukaryota; kingdom Metazoa; phylum Xenacoelomorpha; order Acoela; family Convolutidae; genus Symsagittifera; species Symsagittifera roscoffensis. The sequence continues at coordinate 42,765 of NW_026971160.1, forward strand.
TTCAAACAACCGAAACCAGAATTACCCGAACAATCGATCAAGAAATAACTCATATAATAGATCGAACTATAACAGACTAAACAATAATTACCAAAACAGATCGCGAAATAATTCACAAAATCGACACTCAAGTTATAATAATCGTTATAGAAATTATTCCCAATCACCACACCGGAATAATAATAACTATAATAACTCTAATAATCGTCATAGAAGCAGTACACCTAAACATCAAAGACAAATCAATCAAGTACAGTCAAATCCAGAAACAACATCAGACCCTCCAGGTATTGATGACACAGTAACTGATACGTTACAACTCAATCAAATAAACTGTACATCATCAGATTCAGAAAGTGATACTGAAAACACTCTTTCTATCAATATGATAAAAGTCGAAAATGACTATGAATCTGTCATATATGAACAACCCTTTCCATCACATATATATGAAAATCAATCAGAATTTCTTCAAAATTATTACACTACACCCATAAATTCCACACCAACGACGCAAGAAACAAACGAGATTAACACTACAGATCAAACCAATAAAAATACCAAAACAAAATGCTTGAATACAAACCACATTTATCAAAATATACAAAAAGAACAACCCAAAGAAAAAATTTGGACAATACCATTTCTCTTAGAAAGCCCAAGAAACAAAGAATTTCAACCACCAGACCTTGAAATAGATTTTTTAATTGATTCAGGAGCAGAATCAAACATAATAAACATTCCCACATGGAATGAAATAAAAACTTTACATCCAAAGCTAACACCTCTTGAAACCTCCAGTAAGTTAGCAACAGCACAAGGATCAACATTGATAAACTACGGAAAAATCCAATTATTTCTCCTCCCTACCAGAACAATGGAGCAAAGTAAAATTCTAAACAAGCCATTTAAACAAATATTCCATATCACTGATATTAAATATAATATCATTGGAATACCATTTATTTCGAAGTATATACCAACAATTAACATCCTAAACAGTAAAGATAAATATACAAAAACAAAAGAAACATCCCTGACATTTTTTCAAAGATTAAACAAACAACCACCATTCTTTTCAAAATTTTATCCAATATATAACCAACAAAGAAAACACCTGAAACCACTATCAGGAAACATCTATAATTTTTCAATAAAACAAGTTCACCAATATGATAAAGAACAAAACAAACAAAAATTTTATATGTCAGATTTTGAATTCAAACCTATTCATAAATTTTTCAAAATCACAATCTCTTCAATAAAATATTTGAAAAATTCGAATTCAGATATTATTTCCTTACATGTTTATAACAACACACCTTACCAAGTAACATTACCTTTAGGACTTTTAGGATATTGTGAAACCAACGCTACAATATCACCAATACACGAAAAAGCCTATCGCGTAAATAATATACTCCAATTACTAGATATTTGCCAATCTACAATTCTTAATGAAGAATTATCTATAAATAATATAATAAGTAACGAAAACAGAAATACGGATTATTTCACAAAAACTCCATATTTCAAACCTACATTCAACATCAGTAACTACACAGAGGACCAACAAAAATTTTTAACAATGTTTAATTTCCAACATTCACAAATAACACAAGACGAATTCGAAAAGTTAGCCAAACAGCTAATTAAATATTCATCAGTCTATGCAACATCAAAATTCGATGTTGGCAAAATCAGTTCATCACTACATCTCCCATTAAAACCAGACGCAGTTTTCAAAAAACAGAGAGCAAGTAAAGTACCAATTCACTTACATGATAAAGTAAACAGATTACTCGATATTTTAGAACAATACAACATTATATCACCAGTTAATAAAGAAGAACAACCAAAAGGCAACACATTCATCAACCCCGTTATCATTCTAGCTAAAGGAGAATCATTAAAAATCGTTCTCGATGCTAGATACCTCAATTCACTTATAGATGAATCAAAATGTAATTGGCCCATTGAACCAATACAAGTTATTTTAACAAAAATAAACGGCAAATACTTTACAACCGCCGATATGAATAGTGCATACAATCAAATGCCATTAGATGAACAATCACGACGCTTAACACAATTTGTTATTGGAAACCAACAATACGAATTTAACCGCTTATTCTATGGAATATCCATAGGACCAGCAGCATTTTCAGCTTTTATGAGCAAAATTTTTAGACCACTAATACTCAAGAAAAACGCAATCACCTATTTAGATGATGTTTTTATGCAATCACAAACAAAAGACGAAATGTTCAATATTTTAGAAAAATATCACCAAATACTTCAGAACGAAAATCTGAAGGCCGCCCCCGATAAATCACACTTCTTTTTGACAAGAGTTAAATTCTTAGGACATAACATAGAAAGAAAAACAATCACTCCACTGAAATCACGCATTGACGCTATTCAAAAACTTCAACCACCAACAAATAAAAAGAAAATCCAAGAATTCCTTGGAATGTTAAACTTTTTAAGTAAATATGTTTATAAAATGCAATTATATCTACGACCATTTTACAACATCCTTAGACAACAAAATAATTTTGAATGGAATACAGAACATCAAGCACGATTCGAAGAAATAAAGAAACTTTTAACTGAACAAATTTCAAACACAATCCCAGACCCTGATCAACCATTTTATGCAATGTGCGATGCTTCGAACTTTGGCATCGGCGCAGCACTATTACAATCACATAATGGTACAAATAAAATGAACCTCATATCAGCAAATTCTCGATTATTCACTCAAGCAGAGCTACGACTCTCAACTCTAATGAGAGAATGTACAGCCATAATATATACATTGACAGAATATGAATTTCTGATACTTGGATCAAAGCATCCAACAGTTTTATTCACAGACCACAAACCCATCATTTTTCTTTTCACACAGAAATCTAACCCAAACCACCGAGTTTACAGATTTCAACTAATTCTAATGAAATTTCCAAACTTACATATAGTTTGGACTGCAGGAAAAAATCTTGCATTACCAGACACCTTAAGTCGAAATACACCACCTGAATTACTTACACGAAAAACAACAGTTGAAATACCCAAGAACATAAAATTCTACCTTGCAGAAAACGAAAAATCACCCCGATTGGAATGCAAATATGCAGTAAAAACTGATATTGAACAATCACAAATAAATAATTTACAACATTTCCCACTTTATTTAGATTGTCAAAATAATCATTATGAAGTTGATCTACTTGGAACATCAACTTTCAAACCAATCCCATATTCTCAATGGATAAAAAATAACACCCAACAAAAACGAACAAAACAACACCCGCCTAAAAAAGACCATTTTCCACTAATTGAAAAAGAAGATTTAACTGATAAAATAAATTTATCAGGACCACAAACAAATGATTCAAAATACACAATAAATCAAGTTTTTGACCTCCATGACCCACTTGATACAATACCCTTATCTAAATTAGAAATCGAAAACATTTTTCTCCCCCCAACAGAAACAATTACAATTTCAACACTGAAACAATATCAAAACCTTGACCCAGTAATTAGACAACTGAAATCATGGCACAAATATAAAACTAAACCTATCAAAGCAGATTCAACCATTCTAGGAAACAAAACACTCCTCCGATACTTTCGCAAATTTAACAACACAACAATTAACGAAAACACCGACCTTTTAGAGTATAACCTGAATGAATCTACAGTTCCATGTCTCCCTATAAGTATGATTCTTATAGCTTTTAATATTTCACATACACAAAATATTAAAGGACACTCTGGATCCGAAAAAACATATTCAAATTTTATACAAAATTTTTACTTCCCAAATGCACCAATCTGGATAAAAGTACTATGCAATGACTGTATAGTATGTCAACTAAATAAACCTTACCCAAATCAAAAACAAATAGCACAAAAACAAGATTTTAAAGGACAAAGTTTGTACTTTAATCATCGTATCTCATTTGATACTAAAGGACCAATTTCACCCTCATCAGAAGGAAACTCCTACATTATGGTAATTGTTGACGCATTTACACATTATGTAGCACTTAACCCAGTACCCCATTGTAACGCTTATTACGCTTACACAACACTCTATGAACACTGGATAGCAAAATTTGGACTACCAGAAATTTTAGTCACAGACAATGGTACAGAATTCATAAATAATGAAATAATAACACTATGTCATTTATACAACATTAAACATAAACCACGTACATCTCATGCACCTTGGACAAACGGCTTAGTCGAAGGTATGAACCGTTCACTACAAGAATATCTTAGATGTATCATCAACGGAAATGATACAAAATATACCGAATGGTCAGCAGATGTAAAATTATTTCCCTTAGCATATAATTCACAAATCACGACAACTTTAGGAATGTCACCATACGAAATGGTTTTTAACCAAAAGCCACGCAAACCAATAATGTTTACAGCAAATTCTCATAAAAACGCACAAGGTTATTGTCAACCAAATAAAGACTCAATTTGTTATAACCTCCCATTACATACGCACGATGAAGATCATTTTCATCACCCACAAATTCTTAAACTAGCCTCCGGTACACACACCGAATGGATTTTAAATAGAGATAAGAAACACAATGAAATTTACCAAAAAATAACGAAAAAGTTATTACAAAGACAAAACATAAATGACCAAATCAATTCACGTTTTACACCAGCTTCCGATTTAAAAATTGGAACATTTGTTTTAATACCTAATTTTAATACTCAAAAAGGAATTTCTAAAAAATTACAACCCCTCCGAAAAGGACCCTACCAAATAATTGCAAAACCCACTGATGTCACATATAAAATTACCGACTCAAACAAAAAAGAAATCGTTCAGCACCGAAACAACCTATTACCTTATTACCCAAAAGAATACGCACTCCGCGAATTAACTCAATTATATTCTTTCACAGGATTAAAAATCATTCAAAATGAACCACATCTGAAAAACACAGAACAAAATGATAACCCCACCGAAAATCAAAACACGAAACCAACCGCCACCAAAAACAATACGCAAAACCATAAAGAACCTCCAAAACCAAGAAAAAATAGAAAAATGACAGAACAAATAATACCCCAAGAAGAAATAGACAAATCAGAACATAGAAAAGCAACAAGACTCCGAAATCAACCACGTAAAAACTACAAAATGTTCATCCCCCAATCTAAAATATTAAAGAAAGTAGAATTTAAAAAGTAATTTTAAGATTTTATACTTCACAATCTTGAAACCTCCGTAACATTTTTCATTTCAATTTTCAAAATAACATGCTCACAAGTACGCAATAATTCTAGTTCAAAATAGACCAATAGGATTCATCCAATCCGCCACTTTCTCTAACTCAAACTAAGATCAATTAGACGAATAATCTAGAACTCCAGGCACATCTCTAACTATAACTTTACAACCTCCAGGTCAAAAATAAGCAAACCACTCCAACTTGACAACTAAAATAAATATCACCATAATACCGTACCCCTCCCTTATCTAATAACCCAAAGATCAACAATATTTCCCCAACTCAGACCACGAATACCCCCAAAACAAATTTAATAACTTAGCCTAAAGTAACAAAATGAAGATTTTAATTAGCCTAAAGTATAAAAATCTCACCATACCCCGGATCATTTGACAAACAAAAATAAAGAAAAAGACGACCTCCCAGTCACCATGAAAATTGCCCCCAACAATTTTTTACAAAACTCAACCCACTTGTCAAAAAACTAATAAATAATTCGACCACACTAGAAAATCGCCTCAAACAGCAAAAAATATTCGACCAAGAGATCATTTCTTAAATGCTTTTCTCTCAAACAGTTGCTCAAATATTTATAAATTTTAAACATTTTTTTTCAATACTTGAAGCCTTTATAATATTTCTTTTTGATATACTTGAATCTTTTCTAATAATCCTAATCATTTTTTGTAACATTTTTTTAATTTTCTATACAATACTCGAACTATTCCTCCAACTTTCCAAAACCCTTGAATATATCCACAGGTACGATTTTAACAACTTGTCTAAATGATACGAACAATTTTCAGTAGAACTGATATTTTTTTATTGTTTGTAATTTTCATAACATTTTTATCATCCCTCATTTTGACCATATGTAAATGTATAAAGAAAGCAATCATCACATTTGCCCTAGCAACAATTTTTCTAATTATTTTTTTGGAAGAATATTATAATAAACATAAACCTTCCCACTAAAGTAACAATTCAAAAATCCATCAAAAATTGCTACCCAACAGTCACAGAATCAGTCTTCACCGACATCATCCCAAGATAATCCAACACCACCTTCAACTACTCAAAATCCTCAAACATCTACACGAATTTCTTTTCAAGACAATCCATACACTTTTGAAGAACGGCACGCTCGTTTATCTGAACCACTAGAACCAGTTCAACGACAAGCATCCCTAAGTGAACCAACATACAATCTTTACCCAACACTACCACAAGAATTAAGTAGAATACGAAACCTTAGTCAAAACCAAAACACAACAGAAATAAATAGACAAATTATACATCCTCGACGAAATAGAAATTTTCAAACTCCCCGAGTTCATTTTGATATACCTCAATCCCCACCACAAACCACTCCAGAAAACACCACTGGTATCACACCAGAAACTCCTACACTTTTTTCACAACGAAGCACTTCAAGTCTACCCTCAGACTACTTAGGTTCAACACCAACATCTGAACAAATACGTGAAAATCCTTTTAACCCCCCAAACCAAACATCACGATTTCCATATTGGACTACACATTCATTTACACAAGGTGAACCAAATTTAGTCAATGACCCCATAGATATTTCTACGGATACAACAACATCCTCATCACTACCAGAAACATTATCACTACCATCAACACCATCAATAAGCCAATTTTCACCACTACCCTTTAACTTAAATTTTCCAAATAATCTCGACGCCAGATATCGAGAACAATCATCAATAAATATTCCTTTAAGATTAGATTGGAATACATTCACAGCACCTCCACCATTATTTGGACAACATCAAGAAAGTAACCGCCTTCATAACTGGGCACTTAATAGATTACAATATCGCCAAGATATTCATAACGATATCCGTGATCACAATATTCAAATACTCCAACAAAACAGTTTACAATTAAAGTTTGAAATCACAGTTAAGTTAAATAACATTACCCAACATCCATACCCATTAAATCCACCTAACATAACAGCTCAATCACTACCACCACCGTTTATAACTACTGAAGTAATATATAAATACGACAGATATACCAAAAACACAATTGGCTACATTACATTTTATAACCCATACTCAGGATTATCATACACATGTATTTTCTAAAATTATTAATTTTTCTCCAACTCCCTTTTCTAGTAATCTCAAATCAAAACATAAACCCTTCCCCTCGTACAGGACCACAAGATTTATTAGTAACACATTACGATTGCGAAGAAAATGAACAAAAAACACTACACAAATATGCAATAAATCAAGTATCACAATGTGAAACAGAACCACAAGCTATAGAAACCACAGATATAATAGCAACACTCTATTCCAAAGCCCGAGCAACAACAGTTACAGGTTATAAATTCACAGCGACATTTTCCGAAAAGAAAGTACATTGTTCACAAGTCTCGAACGGAAACAAAAACCGACTTGACCATGAATCATTCTATCAAAGTAATATAGAACGCCTCTTACATCTCAATCCCGACGATTGTAAAAATGAATTACTTAGACTAAACATCACACAAAATAAAAATTCCCAAAGAAAATTAGTTAATTTTCAAGTTTTTTCAGACTCTGTACACCAATCACAACTTGAAAGACACCAAGGACATATAAAACTAGACGAAAAATACCCGTATAACGGCGCACACGGACGATTAACCTATGACCTACATGATAAACATTGGATACCACACATTGGTGTAAATAACCCATCAAACTGCAAAGCAGACACGAAAAATAAAGGATACCAAGAAATAATGTTTTTCGATTGGAAAATACAACTCGAAAAAATACAACTCACACGAGATTTATCTGATAATACAATGATCTATCAAGGAATCCGACTACCTTGTAAAAATGATCAAGGATATTGCGACCCTACAACAAGAACACAAGCAACAATTGTTTGGTTCCCCGAAGATACATGTACAACATTTCAAGTAGCAAAAATACACGCTCGTATGATAAAATTTCACGAAAAATATTTTATACAATCAATTCCATATGAACAAGTCCATCCATCACGCAAACTAAGTTCCGATTTTAGAAACATAGACAATATAGAAAATAAATTGACACGTTTTCAAATATATCAAGAAACAGAACTTGCATGTAAATACAGGAATCCACTTCACAGAACACAATACTCTGAAATATTAGTTGAATACGAAAAAGGATTCGACATGACCACTGGAAAAGTAAAAATCGACCCATATGCCACAGGTCATCCTCTAAACGAAGGAACATCCTATATACCAGTTAATTTTGAAAAAAGTAACGGACAACCTGGTGGACATCTAAAACCTTATGACACCAGAAGCACACGCTTACAAGAATTATCACTAATGAATACTACATATTTCGGTAATATCCACTATGATATTCATTTGGATATGAAACTAGACTATACAATTAGCCGCATTTTTCAAGAAATGTCACTCTCCGAATTAGAAACACTACACCAACTATGCGAATTAGAACGAACACAAATATTACAATCACTTGCACTAGCAGTATTAAAAATACCCTACGCAGGATACTTATTATCAGGAAATAGATCAAATTTTTTAGATTATGAAGGAAACATCTTATGGTTTTATACTTGTACCAAAAAAGTATCACCACTATACGTTTTTGAAGATAAACGATGTTATAAAAGAATCCCTATCTTTTATAAGAATAAAGTACATTTCGTGGATACACTTTCACGAAGAACCTATTTCTGGGATACCGCAGTCCCATGTGGATCAGAAAATAGCCACAATGTAGTACAACTAAACCCTGATGAAAATAAATATTATCTTCTCACTCCATATCCCACATTAATGCAATCACTCAAAAAATTTTCACCAGAAAGCATTCGCGCTATCGCTCGAAACCCAAATATAGACTTACAATCAATAGGAATATACTCAAAATCAGATATTCAACATCACATTAGAACACAACAATTCCAGGAATTATTAACACAAATGGACACAATACAAAGACAATCAATTGACCAAAACTTACGCAAACTTGCAGAAACCGCAGGTTTTGCCGATATCTACACACAAGACTATAGCGGATATTTTAAAGACATTAAAGATTATATATATCTAAACGGCGAAAAATACCGTCCCCAAGATATATCACCAATCAACATTTTTAGCTTTGTTACACTCAAAAATGAGATCCTCGATTTTCTAGGATGGCCCTACTACATCTTAGAAAAATTGACTATTTTATACGCAATGTTTAACTTTATTGGATTTCTTTTCTCACTCTTAAAAGGAATCTACAATACATGTGCTATACACACACAAGTAAACAGACAAGCAAGCGTAGCACGCATACTCTTTGCAGGATTTTTTGGAATTTTTTCCACATCTATAAACAAAATTCTTTTAGACGCACAAATAAAAGAATATAACACAAAAATAACAACACGACAAAATACATACGACGAAGAACATAACAATGTCGACACACAGCCAACGGCACCACAACTACCACCCCTACCAAATAATCATCCACTATCCCTAGTCCCACGAAATTTTCGAAATTTAGCAATCACACATAATCCAAATTTTCGACTCACCACATCACAAAGTCCCATTCAACATATAATGACACACCAGTCACAAGATGATAATACTTATGAACAAATTATTGAACAACCCCATACCACCGCTTTTCAGTCTCAAAATAATAATTTTTTTAGCCCACGATGAGCCGCCAACTTGGATCACTACACCGATCAAATTCCCATCCAACCAATCTTACCTCTTCAATCCCAATCATACCACTTTTTGCTTTTCCGCCACCCGATTTTCCATCTAGCAATGTAACATCAGACATGAATTCCGACACTAACTCACATATTTCAGTTTTATACTCCATCTCACAGCTAAATAACCCGAATATTGAAACCCCCGATGAATTTGCCGACTCAGAACCATCCCCATCCAATAATTTTCATAACCCTTCTAATTTTTCTCAACCTCCTTTTCAACCCATATTGTCCAATAACCCTGACCCAATCACTCCGACACCCTCTTATGCTTCCCAAGTTACCCCAACCTACTCCTCATACCAATCTGACCAATCATCTCATTCTCCAGACACCCCCCGAATCTCCCCAGAGCTAGATAATTTTATTACCCTCCAACAACAACCCTACCACCTTAACACCCCGACCATAAACCAAATCTCCTCCACTACAAATTCATCCAATCCCCCTACACCCTCTTCAAATTATACTGAATCATTAACACCATCATCCACATCCACTATATCTTCACTAAACACTAATAGAGCTTACCGCACTTTTAAAAGAAAATTCCCCAACCATCCTTTCCCAGCAAAACCAGGAACAGCCCGTGAATACATCAACCACCCCCAGCATACTAACACTAAAGAATTTTTAGCTATCACTTTACCCTCATTTCCACAATACACCTTAAACACCCCTCACGACGCTAACGAAACACGCAACTTTGTAGATGAATACGTTTTAATGCCCACTCTCTCTTGGACTTCATACTATCATTTCACTAACCCCCTTTGCTTACCTTTATCCAGCACTTCCATCGATATAGACCGAAACAAAGACATGCTATATCGACTAACTACACCACTAACCGCTAGACAGTTTACTTACGTTGGATATAAAAAATCACTAAAAATACACACTGCACCTAGAGCTAATGAATATACACTAGAATACTACGATCACAACATCATTAGAGCTAACCAAGATCAATTCTTAGACGACGATCGCTTCGCTAATCCACAAATCACCGAGAAATTTTTCATCAAGACACCATATATATTTACACTAAACATCTTCGACCGCAAGTTTGATCACATTATTTCAGAAGCACTAACAGACACACAAGCATACGAAAGTTTTAAAGAACGCTTCCAAATATTTTCACTAACCTTTCATTTCCTTGCACCACACGAAAGAGATTTACACTGCTCACACGATATTATGTTGCGCACTAAACAAACACATACATACAGTTACTATCGTTTCATCCAAAATCACTTTGACCTCCACACACCCTCTAGACAACCACACCATCGTTTCCAATTCATCAATTCAAAATACACTTCACCATATTTCCTAAATTTCACATATTGTATTAAAGACACTAACCTCCATGGTATTCTTCGTAATTATGACCCCATAACCCAAATGTACATTTTCTGCCCCATCACCAAGACCTTCAACGCCGAAGAATCCCGACCCTTCCTTATCCCGCACGAATTCCTACAACCTATAGAAATCCCATCTTTAGAATTCATCCACAACACTAAATTTAACCACAAATTATATAACTTAATCCAAAACACACCTTATGAGTTTGCAGTAGGCACTGAAGAACTAACCACTATTAAGGCACTTCAATTGCTTTGGCCACTGCTTCAAACTAAAAATATCATCCGCATCTTAGCTAAACTACTAACAACTTCAGAACTAATTCACGACATCTTCCCCCACGGTTTTTTCCCCGACGACTAACAGGTAAGTATGAATTAAGTAAATATTACTAATTAATTACAGTATTAAAAACTCACCATTCTTTATTCATGTTTTCTTTAGATTTTTAGCCTTCATCCTAGATCATCTGAAAAATTCACAAAAGAAAAATAAAAAATAGCAAACTTCTTCAAAACTGTTTAAGACCCTATTAAACTTTTGCACCAACAATTAAATAAATATAATACCAATGCAGTAAATTAATTTATAAAATTTCCCCCCAAAAGCAGTAAATCTACATATGATGAAAATTTGTATCTTAAAATTCCCCCATAACTAGCAGTAAATTTCTAAATTCTATGTAGTAAATTAATAAAATGCAATTGCAGTACTAACCTTTTGATATTTTCATTCATTCGCACAGAAACTCTATCCACACTCGCACAGATCGCCCACGAAGAATTGTTTAAAATAATGAATTTCAGTTTCAAGTTTTCACACTCAACAACTCTAACATACAATAACATGTTTCAAACTTTCCTTTAACCCGGTTGGAAAGGAATCATATACTAAACAAAACTAACCAACGCAGCTTACTAAATACCACAAATCATAGAATAACAGCATGACTTAGAAAAGGAAACCAACGGTACCAAAACCGGATTAACCCAGTTTAAAACTGGATAATTTATTCTTTTGAAGACTATTACAAAGTCTTAGAAAGAAATAATAAAACACAAAAAAGTCGAAAGACAAACCCATACCACAAACAATTTGCTTTTTGGAAAAAGTACATAACCAACAAGACATAAGTAAAACCACAACAAACCCAACATAAAACGTTGTCACATAACAGGACCCCTCACAAACACCGCATGAAATCATACTCCCACTCCTGGCCTAACCCACCAGGAAAGGACGTCCTGAGCATGCTCTATAGCCGGCCTAACCCACCGCGCTACATCCACGCTTTGTGACCACACCTTTATTTTTAATAAGAGCTACTCAAGGGTGAGTAACTCTTCAAAATAACCGAACTAAAACAAAAAGCTTTTGTGAAAACAACTAACTAAAATCATTATTAAAAAATATTAAACTAATAAAAGTTTTATAAAATGTAAAATCACATGATGCAATATATAGATCAGAATACAACACCAAGGACGAACATCAAAAGACAAGACGACCTCACTACACTCGAGAGAGAATGACCAACTACAATCGATATGCCGCTCACAATCACAACTCAAAGGATTTAGAGTACGACTTGACTTCGCAGAAAAGGACTTCATTGAACTAGACCAATGACCACCTCGATGTTCAAGTATACGTACAGATCCGAGTAACCAGGCATCCCCTCCACGCACAATCTCCACGCCATTCCCAAACTAGATCATACACAAAAGAAGTTCTCCACGCAGAACAGAAAAACCTGACATAGCCAACCATTCTGGAATCAGAATTGACTTTGTTGCAGAGACTCAGTCGTTGTCACAAGAAGAAGCGAAAGAAAATTATGATGTTCGCCAAATACCAACGTCCATCATCCACCCTTGAATTACAGAAGAACTGTTCTAAAAAACTCTGTAAAACCCGGATGGGTGGAACCTGATCTAAACTATATTTTATGATTGGATAAATTAAATGTTTTACCAATGTAAAGTATTTAATATTAACCAATCATGATCCATCTAACTAACAACCCACTTATTTGTAAGTGCTGAAGTTACTTGTAATTTCAGCACCAGAGAGATTTGAATTTAACTTAGAAATTAGTTGGACTCTCCCGAGCACTTCAGCAGCCGCAATAAACCAGTATACCCTAGATCTATTGAGCCTAGCAGAGACTAGTTAAACAACCTGAGACTAGATAGTATAAGAGTAAGATTAGGATCGGTATTAGACTAAGAAGTTGCACGAATCTATCCGGCCGAAAATAAGATAGCGTGACGAGCAGACGGTGTACCCTATCCGAAATTACTCTATGAGTTATACCCATCGGTCCTAACTCATTTTGTTGGAACCATAAGTGTTTCTTTTAACGAGCTAGTTTCGAGCAAATGAAACTTCTACAGAAAGAATTTTTCATCTACAGAAAGAAAGAGGTGAAGCCCTGGATAATAAAAAAAGACTGCTCGTATCAGGGCGAAGCCCTGAAAGATCCGACTGCCTTTTAACGTTTATGGAGCAGTAATAACATAAATAACATGAAAAAATTAAAGGAAATAAAATAAAATGAAATTTTTTTTTGAAATTTGAAAAATTTTCTATGAAAATCATCCCCACACGCCATATAAAGTACAAAACAATAGGTTTCGCTCCTTGTAACAAATCAATTATGGCAAATAAGCTTCTTTCAACCAATTTGCAACAATTTCTAAGACTGATTAAATCTCTGCTTACGCGTTAATAGCGCGAATTATATCGCGCGTGAATTGTCCCAAATTGGCCAAAATGGCAATCTTCAAACCCCCGTAACGTTACGAAAAATGATCACAGTTGGAATATTTTTTCAATTTTGAGCTCAGGACAACAATACCCTGGGCGAACCCTTTGCGTTGTGGAGGTCGACGGATCCAGAATTTTGACCCCGCAGCCAAATCTGGATTGTTCGCCCTGTTTTTAGGCGCTAACTTTCCTGTTTCCTCACCTCCTGTGGAGAACAGTCTATCTGTATGCTGGTCTGGACTTGGAACAGATAGCACTGCATGCGACCAGTTTCCACATCCAGATAGACGAACTAGCATGGCACACTTTGATCACTCGTCTGGCCAGACACATCGACAGATATTTAGGTATGTAGCATTCATAAAAACATAGATATATTTGAAGACAGATATTAGTTGACCTGCTCGTTGTTAGGATCGCCTCGCGCGTTATCTTTGAATCGGGTTACCACTTTTTCAATTTCTGGTTTCATGATAATTATTGAATTTTGAAAGAAGAGGCTTGACAAAAAACATGTCCTAACATAAAAAAGTCTCAAGGAGTTTGATAGTTTTTCAAGCAACGATATGACCCCAACCATCTCATGAAAGTTAATCGGGCTTCGTGAAAGTTAATCGGAAGCTTTTAAGGGTCCGCAGAGGTGCGGTTTCCTTATTTATTTCAACAGGATGAAGAGGCGTCAAATAGTGATTCTCACGGCCTTCAGAGCAGTCTCGGGATATAATATTGAATTTCTGCATTTCATTACAGGATGATAATTGTTTTTACGTACAAAGTTTGCTTGACTGTTGAATGAGCACTTTATATGTGCTTAGATAATTTTACACCAGATGTCTAAGAGAATGAGAGGGACAGTTTAGGAGATCCCTGAGTTTCCTTTTTCCTGATTTCTACTAGAGCTGCAGAAGTGTGTGGGGGAGGGGGAGGGTGGTTGTTGGGAGAGAGTGCGGGCAGTGCTGACTGGTCGGTGCTGTGTGTTGTCTGTGAGTAGACACTTTGGCAACTTCCTCTCCTTCATCTACCCTGCAGTCAAGACACTCTATCTACTAAATGTAGTCGGTCAGATGTACCTACTCTCACTAT
This sequence comes from Symsagittifera roscoffensis, assembly GCF_963678635.1. Lineage (NCBI taxonomy): Eukaryota > Metazoa > Xenacoelomorpha > Acoela > Convolutidae > Symsagittifera > Symsagittifera roscoffensis. The sequence continues at coordinate 58,049 of NW_026971160.1, forward strand.
GGCTAGGTTGGTGCATTCAGTCTTTTTTATGAAAAAAAAAACATTTTTAACACTATGGACATCAATTCAGTCTTCTGTTTTTTTTTATAAAAATATATATATTTTAAAGCACCATGAACAACAGTTTTAGTTGGGGTAAAATATTTACCTTTGCTAGCCATCACTTTGATAATAAAAAGGGCACATATAAAGCGGAAAACTGATTGCTTTGATTGAAATTGATTGCAGAATTACTTGTTAAAACCCATTCCAGTTTTTTTTAGTCAAGAAAAATGTCCGTTCAGTAAACAGTATGTACTAAAAAAAAGAAATCTCTCATTCAATTAAAGTATGTTGTAATTTGGCATAAATTTCAGGAGCAGAAATTTTGATTGAACAAAAAAATGTTTAAATTGAATGAATTTTCCAGCCAATATCAAAATCTTTGCAAACCTTGTAATGCAATTTACAGGCGAGGAGTACAGATGGTACGGGATAGACGTGTTGTTCAGCATGGGATTGGAGGGCAAGCGGCTCTCTGACGTCACCAGTCTCTTCCCCAGAGTCACGTGGTGCAAGGTGCAGGAGAGGGGAAAAGAGAGCATTCTAGTGCACAACATGAACTGTGTTCTTCCGATTAATCTCTTCAACGAGATGGTATTCCTCGTGAGTAAAAATTTATTATGAGCATTACTCGTGAGTGTAATTTTAACCTCGTGGCCCACGAGGTTAAAGTTATACTCATGAGGATTAAGTTATACCCACGAGTCGTGGGTATAACTATAACCTCATGTGTATAATTAATCTCGTGAGTCTAACTTTAAGCTCATGAGTAGAACTTTAATCCCGTGAGTATAACTGTAACCTCGTGAGTATAATTTTTAATGAAATGATTTTAACGAGAGTATTCCTTACGAGTATGATCTCAACTCAATTTACCGAAACTAAGCAGCTAGATACTCTTCATTGCAGATAGGATCGAAAAGTATAAAATTTTATTTTAACGAAATTGCTTCAAAATGCTGAGCAGTTTCTTTGAATAGTTGAGGGATTTTAACAGCCACATACTAATTATTGTCCTGCTTATTGTGTTTTAGGTGGTGTGGTTCTGGCTGGCATTTGTGTTCGGGGTGACCAGTTTGAGTCTGGCCAGATGGTTCCTCAACTGCAGCTACATGGGCGACGAGTATGTCCGCAAACACCTCAAGTTCAGCAACAAACTGCAGGTAAAACCCACTGTCAACATGCTAGCGATATAATGACTATAAATTGCTCTAGTTTCAACAAAAGTTATGGACAGCTTTTGGATCTTGTTTACTATCCCCCTCCCCCTAAGGCAAGGGGGGTTCTTTTCATAGTACAAAAGTAGCATAATCTTATTCAATGAATTAGTCTTTCATACGGGGGAAATTCCTTACCAGGTGCCATAAATGGAGGGGGACTCAGGAAATGATTAAAAATCCTCGAATTTAGCAAATTTTAAGGCCTGAATTTCAAATTGGGTAAGCAGCGGCTGCACTCTGTAGAGAATACAAGGAGAAAAAGCTAACTTTACTTTAAACTAATATAAACGAAATAGCGAATTCCAACTTATTAGGCTATCTTGGTAGAAATAGTTGATTAGTACCATCATGTAATTTAAAAAATCGCATTATGTAATTTTAAAAATAATTTAATTACATTTGTTGCGTTCTCGCAGACGGCCGAAGACAAGAAACTCCTTCGGCGCTTCCTCCACGGCTACCTCAAACAGGACGGGGTCTTCATCATCCGCATGCTAAGTCGGAACACCTCCTCCATTTTCGTCTCTGACCTCCTGTCCGAAATGTTTGAACTCCACCGAGTGAAAAGTACCGAACAGAGGCGACAACAAAGGTACTAGTGTGGTAAACTGATCCCTCAAAATGTAAACACCATAGACAATTTAAAAAAACATCAAAACCACCAAAAAAAGGTGCCCAAAAAATTCAATTTAAAAGGTATACATCAAACTTTGTTAGATAAAACCCAGTTTAGATCAAGCTACAGTTTTGATTAAGAAATTAATCAGACTCAAATTATTATCCGGGACCAATTTCTCACAAGTGTATTCCTTCTACACAGACTGCATAGAGCCACCCAACAAACCAAGAATCCTCCGATACCTCCTCACGAGCCAACTCCATCACACCTCCTTCAGATCCAGGAGCCGCCTGTTCACAGTACCCTGGAGAGTTACCAAAGCGACGAGAACCTCCTACTCAAAGTATCGGAACCTCCGAGCTCAAACAATACAAATAGTCAACCAGCTCCTATTTTGCCTCCCAGAAGTGTTGCAGGTTCGACCATTTCCAATCAAGGCACTTGTGGTGATATTCGTCCTATGCCACCCCCCTTATACCAGAGGTTCGCTACAAACTTAGAAGTGGTTTCAACGCGCAGCTGTGATACCATTTGTGATAAGAAAAAGTGAAATTCAATAAACATTTTCCTTGCCTTGTTTTAGCACAAGTAATAATAACGCTTTGCAACAATATTTGTTCAGAGTTTAAACTGTTGATGCCAATTTGATAATAAATCATGTTATGTTAAATCATCAATTTGAAATTTAAACTTTTTTTAGGATCAAGCCGTTTTTTGCAGTGCCAAGCCATTTTAATCCAGCAAGACTCCTAGGTAACACTTCTACAATTGACAAAAGAAGTTTTTTTAACACCGACAATTAGCTTTTAAAACATTCATGTGTAAATGGTTATGACCGAGTATCACAAAATAATTTTTCTATTAATTTGCCATCAAGCAAAAAACTTTGAGCTGCAAAAGTGATATTTTATTTCAAATAACTTTCCGCAAAATTCAAGAAAACAAGGATAGCCAGGTTACTGTGCAAGTAGCGCAGAATGTTCCGACCATGGTCTTTAGAAAACTACGGTTTAGAGAGTTTTTTTTTCCAAATTAGTGCACTTTTTTCTGCTCGGTGTGATGAAAAAATCTGACGTATAAACATAATTTATGCATATTAGACAGTCATAGTACTATTGGCAAATTGCACAAAAATTTTTGTAGAGAAATGACTAGAATACTTTTGCAAAATGAAGCTAAAAAACTCCAAAAACTAGTTTCAATTGCTTAAAACTAAAATTTGAGGTCTTAAATTAGCCATAATTTAGCTGTTTTAAGCCTGCTCGCTTGCTTTACTCGCTCGAATTAAAACGAAAAAACAAAAATTTCAAACCGGATTTTCTCGACAATGGGAATTTTTTTGGAAATTTTTTTATGTGGTTCGAATCAAAACTGAAAAAAACTTTAAGGTGATATATCACTCAATTGAGTCCGCTGATCATTTGTGGTACCTCATTTTGCGTGGAAAACGAAAAAAAAATTAAAACACCCAATACAAAGTTCTCATTTGTCAAATGGTCGGAAAAAGGCTGCAAGAGTAATTGTATAATTTCTTTAAAAAATCATATACATGTCCAAATGCTTGCAAACTGCTCGGCTCGTATCATCAAAATTAAGTTACAAAAATTCAAACAGAGGCGAAGCGTAGCACTACAAACAGAGGCGAAGCGTAGCACTACAAACAGAGGCGAAGCGTAGCACTACAAACAAAGCTTTACAAGCTAACAGACAAAAAATGAAACGAAAATCACTTGAAGTCGAACGCGAATGAAAAAAGTCTCAAGCAAACCACAATTAAAAAATTCAGATTGTTTTCCGAAATATGTTCAATCTGAGGAAAACACGTTCAGCAAAAAAAAATCATCGAAGGGAAACAATTATCTTGAAACAATTATCGAGCGGCAACTAAGCCGATTAAACTTGAGTAAACACCCGTTGAGCCGGAAAAAAAATAGTTACCAAGAAAAATGTTGAACTATCAAGTTCTGAAAGTCTAAGATTTTCATCATTTTGTTTGGGTCCAGTGTGTCCAAAAAGAGAGGTGGAAATCATGTTTCCCTTCACACAACGCAAAATTTTAAAATTATAAAGGCAAAATTCAGCCGAATAGATCAAATAAAGCCTTTAAGCAAAAAACTAAAAATAATGTGCTAAATCAGGGTACTTGAAACTATAAAACTATAAAATACAGTCGATAAAAAAACCAAAACAAACAAACAACAGGTCAACATTTTTTTGTAACTGAATGTTTTCAGTTTGAAAAAAAAAACAAGTCCTGCTCAGGTTCGAACCTAGTACCTTTGCCGTCTCGAGCGTAGCAACACGTTAAATAAAATTACCCTTAAATCAAGTAAAGTGCTTCGGATAGGCATAGAAAAAACTAAAACTGGCTCAATAGTACAATCCAGAGCTTCCGTACTAATCAATACTTTTGAAAAGGAATGTTTTAGGATGAAAATCAACAAATTCTGACCGGATTCGAGCAAGGGACCTTTGCGGTCCCAGGCGTAGTCAATAGATAGAGGCCTCAAGCTATCATATGATTCAAAAAAAATTGTCATTACGAGGCCAAACCGTGTATTTTTGAATTGTAAGTTGATGCCGCAACAAGGGCGCTGTCTAAGTTCCTTTTTTTCTTCGATCGTTCCGACTAAATTTTAACATGTTTAAAGACATATTTCTGGATTCCAGAGACCTACAGACAGAAAATTGAGAGCCTATCCAGTGCACAGCTTGGCCTCGTATTAATTACTCAAAACATAACCTAAGATATCCATAATCCGAGCTAATAACGCATGCTAATTGCAGGCGTAATTTTTAAAAATTTTCTTGAGATTCAAAAAGATTTATCTGACAAACTCAATCGTGCTGAAAAAAACATCTGAGAAAAAAGTATTAACGAATCGACACATTGCATTTTTTCTCAAGCTCAGGCAAAAATACTATTAGTCTAACTTACTTTCATATCAAAGCCCTTTTTTAATAATTTCATATAACGAGAAAAATCAGTAAGCAAAATTTGAAGTTCGAAACGTCCGGAAACAAGCGGAGAAGTTTTTACAAACGCAAATTATGAAAACACTCTTGCTTATCGAAACAATAAACATGCATGGATGAACATAAAGCAAAAAATCACTATTTGCTTCCAGTCTAAGACGAACTATTGCAGTTTCATAAATGTGAAACCACAAATTATTCAAGCTTCTGGAGAGTCGCGAAAGAACCTTTTCACTCAAAATCAATATAGACACATTGATAAATAACAGACAACCAAAAATAAAATGAAATTGACACCCACTATCAGAGCAAAAAAAATCATAAAAAAATGCTTCAGATGATCCATGGAGAAATGAAATGAGAAATGAAAATAAGTACAAAAAAGAAGCTGAACTTCGCAATCACAAGCAAAAAGCGTCAAAATTATATTTTTTAAAATAGGATTCATATCACGGATAAAAAAGGTTTTATAGCTAGATTAAATGCCGCAAAAACTTGATCATAAAGTCGTAAAACATAAACCGGAACCATTTATGTCTACTAATGCTTTGAAGCAAAAAAAAAAGCAAAATGAGAAATAACAAAGTCAGGGTAAGTAAAGTTACAAATTAAAATTTGCTTACGCATAGTACTTTTGCCTCATGTGCTCAAATGATTAAACTGACTATTTCAAGATCGCTTGTTTAAAAAAACAGAAAAAAATCTAAATTTTAAGACTCATAATCTAAACGTTTTTATGATTCATAAAGAAATTACTTTCAGTAACTGCCAACCAATTCGAGGTAGCAATTGTAACCTAGTGTTGTTGGTTGCTTTCTGAGTAAAATAGATACACAACTTTGACCCAGTCAAGCCGGTTGCTATTTAGGTACCACTGATCATTACCGCAAATTTTCTCCGTTAAAAAAGTTTGTGAGAAAATTTTTTGAAAAAGCTCATTTTCATATATACTTTGATATTGTAAACTGATGAAACTTGAAACCAATGAAAAATTCTGCATTAAAAAAACGTACGAAGACGAATGATGAGAATGCAATGATTTGAAATTTAAAAAATTCTGTATAGTCATTTTTTAACTGAAGGCAAACAGCTTTTAAAATCACAAAACAATAATATTGTTGCTATTATAGATTCATTAAAAACTTAATCAGAGGCAAATCTGCACTCTCGCAAACACAAGCAAAAATTTCAAGTATTGGGTCTAAAAACAGAAATAAGTGAAGACAACGCAAAAAAAACCTTTAAAAATGAAACGAGCCAACACCATGAGCCGGAATCAATACCTTATCCAGAAGATTAAGTCTCAGGAGACATGTTTGTACCCCATTATAAATGTCTTCTATCACAACTAAAAAAAAGTATTGTATTATAAATGGGCGGATTTTTTTTTTTTGAATTATACCAAATTTTCACTGTTTCTTTATTAAAGCAAAGTCAGTCGGACTACTCGAATTGGAGTAAAAGTCAAAAAGTCCTATTTCAATTTAAATTTTTTCTAGTTTATTTCCTGTTGTTTTTTTTGCAGTTAAAGGCAGTAGAATTAATTTACTGAGACGATATAGTAGCAAAACTAATAAATAAATCGTATAATAATAAAATCAAGAGTTCATTTAAATCTCATTGTGCCATTTGTAATATTGGTGTTAAGTAATCTGCAAAATAAAAACTTTCAGTCCGATCATTCTCGCAGCTGAGCTGGAACAAAATTTTAAAAATTACCTTGAAAAAATTACCTTAAAATTGAAAAAATTGAAAAAATTACCTTAAAACTCGTTTTCGTTATAAAATTCAAAGAAATCGCAGAAAAATCCCGAAATGACCGACACAAATTCACATGCATGATTCAAAAGTTTACAAGGAGCTTTCGGAAAGCTAGAAAACAGCTGACCTTTCAAAAAAGTCCTTTCTGCGGGAGCTAAGCTGGCAGAAATGAGCCGACTACAATCGAACTCCTGACTACAATCAATGTCCCGACTGCAATCGAACTCCTGGCTTTGTCGTCAACCTTGGGTGTTACAGCAGCTTAGAAGAAACCTGAACTTCAAAAAAAAATTGGGCTGCGGGAACTAAGCTGACAAAAATAAACAGACGGACGATAGTCAGAAAAAGCACAAAAACTCAAGTTAAAAAAAAAACAGGTCAACGCCAAAATCGAACCACAAGCCCTTGCCGTCTCAAGTAGATACGCTGATGCGAGAACTCTACGCCAGATGATTGATTGAACTTGGATTTGTAATAAAAGAAGCATATGAGTAAGTCCAGGCTCCACGACAAGAGTCCTGTGAACAAAGTTTACGGGCAAAAATAGTCTAGTACCTGTTTGCAATACCCTTGCTTATCGCAAGGGCAATCAGGAAACAAAATCAGCTTTAGTTATCGAATAACGTACCACTTAAAATTTAGTAAATTGCCTTTACATCTAGGCAACATCGCTGTGCTGCACTAAGAAGTCAACACTATCTAATAGTACATATAAAAAAGCAATAAATTGGCTTTCATGACGAGGATAAAACATTGCTATTAAATCCATTATTGGAACTGAAATTGAACATTAATTAGTTCAAGTTAGGTCGGAAAAAACTATCACAGTACAAGTTAAGCGTTTGCATGCATAAAAAACGGTAGACTAAGTGTCTTAGCAAAGTATTACAAAGAAGCGAAATGAGTTCCAGTTGTGGTTGATTGATCATTTCAAAATTTGGAGCCAAAGTCTTATCGATCTCATTCATGATATCGGAAATTTGCAAGAAACAAATTATTTAGCAACACTTGCGATTTAACGAACATAAAAACATAAGAATACGAAAAAAAAATGCAAAAACCAAAGAAAAAATAGATGAACCAAGAGTTTAGTAGTCTCGATAACAGACAACTGGGGCCCAGCTACCGCTGGAGGTACTTATTCGATACTGTTTGAATTTTTCAAACTGATGCTGGAAGAAATGCGCAGTTTCAAAAATTGGACTTTGCCCAAAACTTAAGTTGTTTCTATACTAAAATAATTGATAGGAATAAACTTTCGAGTACCTAACCTTTCGCTTATAAAAAATCAAAGAATGGCAGCTTATGCGTGAGGAATTCTCGCAACCGGTTCTTCCGATTGAGCTTTTTTTTCTATCTCAGGTAGTCAAAAAGTGTCTAAAAACGGTCAAAAGTTCAAAAACTTTCTGACGTCCAGTTTTTTTTCTGTGAAAAACAGTTCGAGACCGCTGAAGTAGAGATGATTATGAAAACCGGATTTCCTGATTGAACACTTAACTTGAGAAAAGGCACAGTAGTTTTCGAGTAAATTCGTTTTGCAACACAACAAAAAAAAACATTTTAGTTTTAGAAACCAGTTGAGCCGAAAAAATTGATTTCAAAAAACTTTCAAATACTTGAATTCATCCCAGAAAATACAATAAACATGATACCTTGATACTTGCTTGCGGCACAAGAAAAATCCGCGATGTGGCAACTAAGCCGACAAAATTTTAGCAGATGAATGAAAATCCGTATGATGCAGAGACGACGAAGTTACCTCTAGGCCAATTGGCAAAAAGTCTAGGTCCCGATTACAAGACAATTTCTTCCGCAAAAGTAATTAATATACACAACTAGATCTAAAAAAAATGATACAATAACCTTTTTAGATAAAAAAAACATGCCCAGACAGAAGAATGCAGAGCTATTATCGGACACAACTTACCAAGCAGTAAATGCTGAAACTCTTCATAGAGTGGAAACCCTTCATGCCGAATTTTTTGATAAAATAAAGAACTTCTTTCTAAAGAAACCCCTCAGAACTCTTTTTCGTACAGCAAAAAAAAAAGATTCTTAGATGTGGTAACTAAGACGAAGACACATAAGAGCACAACTATTAGGCCAGTTCTCTTTGCCTACAAACTTAGATATTTTAATCTTGTCACGTTGTCTAGGAGCAGTAACCATAGATAACCTGAGAAACTACTCCTGATAAATTGGTAGTATCTTTCGACACCAGGTAAAGTTTTTTCGGAACGCACCGTCGAAACAAAAAAACAACGGACCAAGAAAGAAAATCAATTTTCTTTTAGAACAAAATTGTAATCTAAATTGAAGCATCAAACGCTGTTTTCAAAGTTGAGTTACGTTTATCCTTCAAACTGTTTTTCCAGGCCACTGGTATTCTTTTTCTTCTTAGCATTGCACCGGTCTCTTCTTAAAACGGACAAATCTCCATCGGTGAATGAAAACGATATCAACGACCTCCTATCTAACTCCAGCTTGCGTTCTATGTTTTGTTTCATATTCATTTTCGTTCAGTTTTTACCAATCTCCAATGCGGATGCTTCTGGCAACGCTGGCAAGAAAGGCATCGCGAGTCAGTTGACCATTGGCGTAGTGGCTGCACAAACTGGCCAGTTTTTGTTGACCTTGAACGAGATTCTTCTTGGCTCTTTTCTTTGGAAACACGCCCTCATTGAACGACGCCAACTTCTCCCTCGCAACCTGAATTTCAAATACCAAGTGTGAAATTTTGTCTGCGAAGAGAAAATAAAAAGCGCAATTTGGAAAAGAATATAAACGCAGGATGTGCAAGTGCGCTATGCTGGTTTTAATTTAAGTTATACAAACACTTAAGACCATTTATCCTCGGGGGAAAGGACCAACACAAGAGCTGTACAGCTCATCACGGCGAACGGCTGTTGTGCCCCCGTTTAAGAACTACATGCAATTTTTTTGGTTAGTTTTCTGGGCTGGGTAATGTTGCATCACCCTCAAGCAATGAGCACGCATCATGATGGGCCTCGAAACTCTGACCTTTCGATTGAGAGGCGGAGACCTAACCAATTCACCACCGCTCCCCAAAAGTCTCAATTCCAAAACTCAATTACAAAAATCTCAATTCCATCAAGGGCTAAACATCCCAATGAAAAGTTCCCACCCTATATCAGCCAAAAGATGCGCAACATCTGCTTTCCATCATTTAAAAATCTCTAGACTAGATTATCGGTCTTGCTTGCTTGAAAAATGGTTAACAAACCTTTTGTTCCTGTCGAATGAGTGAGAGTGCCTTGAACACATGCGGCTTCGTCACTGAGTTCACATAACTTAGATGGGATCCACAAGTGTCCAGAATGTTGTTCCTTCCTGTTGGATCCTCATTGAGTGTCCTCGAAAACAGATTCCAGGCCTCCACTGGAAACATTGGCGGCATTTGGTACACTTCTAGGTCTCCGTTTGGCTTCTGTTTTCCACTTACCTAAAAACTCAGTTTGAGTATAACTTAAAACAATACTATCACTCTAAGCGGGAACTTCAAAAGAACACCCGTTATTGGAGATAAATTATTTTATATGATTTGAAAAACAAAAATGATTTGAAAACAAGTCACTTTGATAAAATAGGTCTTTGATCGAACGACTGGAATCGAACACCCAACTTAATAAATATCAACCTAGTAGCATATGAATGATTGATCGAAGCATACGAACCGCTGAATCTTCAAACTTTTTTGCTTGACATCGAATATATGACGCTTTACTAATTCAATCGAACTCTCAATTTGTGTAAACATTAGACGATAAAAATGAATGCAGGCAGTCAAAGTCATTTTTTTCATCATAACACAGTAATAAGAATCAACGCGTTCAAACCGTCGATTCAGATTTTGGTGCTACTTTTGGAAAACCAATTATTTTCGTTTAAGCGATATCAATCATTATCATTTTATTTTTTAAACTTCAAATGCCATCCTTGCCAGATTTTAGCTTAAATTAATTCCCATCAAGATAATAACAACCATTAACATCAAAACTATTGACTCTACGCGCATTTACATTTTTTTTAAATCCGCGCATATATTTTTAAACAATCTGGTTATCGACTTACACGCCCTGTGACAAACAGAGTGTCGAACATGTCCAGAAGTTCCTTGACCTTCTCAGAGTAAGCATGTCCGTCTTGGCCTCGTGTCTCCTCCCTCATAGCTCCATTCTCTAACTCACGAATTGCCGTCTGTTTGATGAAGCCCATGCCCTCCCACACCTGTTTAATTCCAGTTTGATCATTCATAATCCAGTTTGATCAAATATATAATCGAAACAAGGGTAACCGGTTGCTGTGCAAATAGCACAGAATGTTCCGATCATATTGAAAAAAACGAAAGATTTTTTTACGTTTCTTCAAATTAGTGTCAATTTTAGAGTGGGGTGTCATTTGAGAACTGTACGATCGCGTAGAAAATTAGTGAATTAAGCATGTTCGACAATATTTGCATTCAAAAAAATTAATAAAGAATAAAATGAAAAAAAAAAACGTTGAAAAAAAATTTCAAATTTTTTGCACGATATTTTAAATTTTAATGAGCTTTTCAGCCGATTAAGCGCTAAGCATCCAAAACTAGTTTTCTTCATAATTAAAATTTTCTTCATAATTAAAATAATTAAACTAGTTTTTCTCGACACTGGGAAAATTTTTTAATGTCGTTCAAATTATGACTGAAAAGGCTTTAAAATGATATATCACACGACCCATTCCGATGATTATTTGGGGTATCTGATTTTGCGTGGAAAAAAAAGAAAAAACTAAAACACAACCGAACACAAGTTCTTCCCCATTTTCAAATGATCGGAACGAATACGTAAACATGACACACCAACATTGGAAGCATTTTCATCAAAACAATCAAACTTTTGTTCTAATATTAAACAAACACATCGCTGTCCTTTAGATAATGTTTTACTTCGAGACATTTATCTCAATTCTACTTCGTGGCCCTTTCCAGTTTATTGTTAATATTTCTAGAAATTATTTTCTATCAAAATTTTCCTTGCCTGATCGGGAGGTAAGAATGCAAGTGCTACCAGCTCACAGCAGATGAGTCTGAACGTCTCCGACTGCTGACACAAACCCGTCAGTTCCAGAGTCTGGATACTATGCCATACAAACTGACTCAAATGATAAAACTTCCCCTCGTGCGCAAAATCATTGCCGAACAATCGCTTAACGGCATCAACGCAATTCACGTTGTAACCCAAAATAAATTTGATTGGGTTTAATCGTAAGCTTAGGTCCTGGCACTTGCTAAGGATCACTGTAAAAATTTCCTCAAAAATATCCGGAGAATCACCGGCTGCAAAAGCGTAAACCAAAGGAATCATCTCTTCGCCTAAGTCTGTCATTAGAATGACCAGATATTTGAATAATGAAGGTGCCAAAGATGGACTAATATCCATGTACAGCCTTGTTTGAGAAGCCAAGTATCCCAGCTGCTCGTCTGTTGCGAAAACAAGTAGCCGACTCTGACCTGAGCTGCGATTGTCGTACAGCAGAAACCTCTTTGGCGTGGCCTCTTTAGTCATGGACCAGATTCCATCTATGTTCACCTCTTCAAGAACACTTGGTTCCATTGGAAGCTCTTCTGCTGCAGTGTCCAAGAACAGAAGACCGTCATCCAGAAAACCAGATGCTCCTCCACTTCCACTTGGCTCTAACTTCATATTAACTAGTTCCGCACCTGTAACTTCATTAGAATGTGCATTTGCCGGTTTGCTTTTACTCGAAGATTTCTCTTTTGGTTTGTATGCCTCTGAGGCTTTGCTTTTAATTGCAGCTTTGGCTTTAACTTGGCGAACCTCGGCTGGACTTGGAGCATGGTTGTGATGATTGACATCTCTCAACAAATCCATCGACAAACTGCTTCTCACTTTACCTCTACAACCCATACCATGTTCCCTGCATACCCAGTATATACTGTGCGCACTGGCTTTGTTCAGCGAATAGACGTATCCTCCGTAACACAGTGCTCTGGCGCCTTTCTCTGTAACTACAATCTCCGGCCGGAAGGGGTCATAGTCGGTCAAATAGGTGTCTACAAAATCGTCTTCCGGGAATAGGCTCCCGGCAATATTTTCAGAAGCAGCAATAGTAGTACTTCCTTCTAAGGTATCAACAGATCCGCCCTCGGTTCCCCGCAGCAGTTGTCTCAAAAAATCAGCCTCCGATCTATCCATTTTGAGTCTGTCACATTCTATTTTAAACTGAAATTCAAACAAAAAAACTAGACCATTTTTAACTTAACCAGCCTTATCTAAAACAGCTTAGATAAAGGTTGAACTTTTCAGTTTTAAAAAAATAATAATTTCAAATTCTTCTTCAAATCCTAATAAATTGTTTTAGTCTGATAAAAATCAGTTCAAATATCAAGAATGATTACAGGAACATGAAGAGTAGATACAGATTTAAACCAAGCACCACGTTAGAGGATATTGATTAGTTATAATTCGCCACTTTCTCGGTCAGGACGAATCAAACAACCATCTCATCGCTTGAAAGAATTTTTGTCAGCCAATTCTCGAAGTCAAATAATGATCCAGTTTTGACGCGAATGCCTCAAATGAAAAGTTGTGTTGCACTCTTTTCTTTCCTTCATCTCCCATTTTAGAAATCATTTTCTCTTCGTCTTTATTCGCGTCTCCCTTTTCAGCTTCATCACCACACCTCGCCAGAAGCACTTTTTCCACAGACTGGGCAAAACTTTTCGGATCCGGTTCACTAAGGTACCCAGTGACACCATCTAGAATCGTTTCCAGAGGGCCTCCTGAGTTTACTGCTACAACTGGCGTCCGCATGTACATGGCTTCAACTGGCACTATCCCAAAATGCTCACCACTCGGCGTGTACAACAGCACCGAAGCTAGGTCAAGAAGTCTCAACTTCTCAATGTGAGAAGGGGACTTGAGAAAGTGAACTTTGTCGCCGCTGTTTATATTTTCGACGTCACTTAGACCATCAGCTACAAAGTTGTACGAATGCGCAAGATTCCATAATTCTTCATAATGGTCTACGTTTTCAGCCACTCTACTGTCATACCCACCTGCAAAAATACAAAATAATAACAAGGATAGCAGGTTAGTGTGCAAGTAGCACAAAATGTTCCGACCATAGTCTTACAAAAATACAAAAATGATAAACTAGAGTTTAGGCATATTCGACAGTCATGGTAAAATAAGCAAATTAGAAAAATGACAAAAAAATCAAAAAAAATTGTTTAGCAGTTTTTTGAATTGTTGAATTTTTGTTTCCAAAAAGGCACTGAATACTAAAAAAAACTTACTTTAAGCTAAAACTAAGAAAAATTAAGCAATCGTAAGCTTTTAAGCTATTAAAATAAACTTATGTAAGTCTGCTCGCTCACTCGAAATTAGACGGAAAATCAAAAATTTCAAATTGGTTTTTCCCGACACTCGAAATGTTTTTTGATATTTTGTTTGAATCACGACTGAAAGGGCTTGAAAATGATATATTACTCAACGATACAAAGTACAAAGTTCCTCCACACCCGAATACAAAGTTCCTACCCATGTTTCAAATGGTCGGAACAATTGCAAAACAATTTTGATTCTAGCAAAGAAATCATCGAGATCACACACTGGGTTAACAGGTTTATATTTTGAAAAAAAAATTAAAGCAAAACTTCTCCAAATTTGAACTGACAGCATAAGAAACAAACATAGCCAACAGACAGTTGGACACAGAGGCAAAAGTGAGCTTCCCACCACTTGCGATACAAAAGCGAGTGACTGTTGAAAAAATTAAATGAAAGCAAAAAGTGAAAAGAGAATATTAAAAAAACGATTTCATCATAAAAAGTTAAAAGAATCGCAAAAAAGGCCAAAAAAGATCCCAAAAAAAAATTATCTGCATCATAGGAAATTTTACAATGAGCTTTCGGAAAGATACAAAAAAAGCTATACTTCCAACAAATCCTTTTTCTGCAGGGACTAATCCGGCAAAAATAAGCAGACAGACAAAATCTAACATAGGTGAAAACTTTCAGTTTGCAAAAAAAAACAGATCCCGACTGGAAACTTCCCGGCTTTGTCGTCAAACAGGAGTGCTAGAGCAACTTAGAAAAAAGCTGAACCTTCAAAAAAAATTGGACTACGGGGACTAAGCCGACAAACATAAGCAGACGGGCCTTATTCCAAAAAAGCATAAAAATTCAAGTTTGCAAGAGCCGGATTCGAACCACATGCCTTTGCGGTCTCGAGCCGTGATACCTCTACGGCAGATGCGCTAGAACGTTTGATTGAATTTAAAATTATAATAAGGGAAGCATTGATGTAGTCCAGGCTCCAGAAGATGAGTCCTGTGAACATCGTTAATTCCGGAAAAAAGTATCGTACCCGATTCCAACACTCTTACTTATCGCAACGGTAATTAAATTTAAGTTTATTTCAAAAGATAGAACTTTTTGGTTTTCCATTTCTTTTTAGAGTTGATCATTTTTCCAGAAAACTCCAGCGGAAGATTAAAATGGAAAAACTTCAATGTTTGCACGAAGACAAGATAATACGTTCACACTCATCTATTCAAATGATTTCAGGTTGCATTTATAGACACTGGTCCTAAAAATAACACTAGGTTCGCTGTAATTGCAATCAAATTTTTTTCAATTCCAGAAAAAGAAACATTAGTGGCTGGCTTGATTGATGATCCTCCCCTCAGAAAAAACTGTCGTTTGTAGAGAATCTATTGAGTTTAACACAAGTAAGCAGGAAAAAACACTGACTTGTTTTTTTTTTGAAAACATCTCAACATTCGAATTTCCACAGAAAAAAATGAGAAATCTGATAATTAAATTCCTTTTTTTTAAATTAGAAGTCAATCAAGTTTTTCTTGACCTTTACACTTTCGCTGTTCGATTGTGGAGTTTCCCTTGCTTTTAACAAAAGAAATGAGCTGAAAATAAATCAAAAGTCAAACCGCGAAAAGCCAGACATTTCCTGAAAAAAAAATCATGACCTATATAAGAGCCTGAACAATTTTCATTGAATCTTAAAATTCGAGTTGGTAGAATTACTACTAACATGAAAAGCAATTTTTGAAAAAAAAAGACTCTAAATTTAAATACCACATGCTCAAAATGTTCTGTTGCAGTAAAGTTCCACACAGAGGCGAAGCTGCGCATCACAAACAATAAGGAGAACACGACAAAAGCAGCTCTATGAAGTCAATTAGAAAAGGTAGAAATAAGCCTCGAATTAGTTTTAAAAAATCCGCTGTCTCGGATTCAATCTGCGACCGAGAGATTATGAGTCTCACTCACTAGCCACTGAACTACGGACGCTTAATAAATCATAAACACTAGTCACAAATAAAGCAGAAAATATATGCTATGAAAATTCCAATGCTACATATCGTGATTATAGCTAATGTGCTACCAAATCAAAGAACACTTTTAATGAACGCTCGCAAGCTCGCTGATTAAAAAAAATCTCAACTTTTTAATTTCAAAGCAAATAGATGGCCTTAAAGCTCTTTGATTTTCTAGAGGAATTTATGTGACACTTTTTTTGATAAAATTAGCCCAACTTGAGAAAACTGGATCAATCGAATTTTTTTTATTTCGCTAGGAAATCTGATATTTAAGTTCTATTCTCTAAATTAGAAGTCAATCACATTTTTCGTGACCTTTACACTTTTGCTGTTCGATAGGGGAGTTTGCCTTGCTTTTTACAAAAGAAATGAACTGAACTTAAAAAGAAATCGAAAGTCAACCGCAAAAGCAGTAAAATTTGAGCCTGAACGTTTCCTAAAAAAACGAGAAAAATCACCGCCTATATAAGAGTCTCAACTACATTCATCGACTATAAAAAAAACCCGCAAAATGATAGGTTACCTGCAATTATGAGGTGTATCTTGTCACTCAAATCCTTCGGTAGCCTCTCACTCTCTCGCAACTGGGCCAAAGAGTCGATTGCGAGTGCTATATTCTTCTTTCGCTCAAACCTATCAAAAATATTTAACAAATAACTTTTCCGACATAAGAATACTTAAAATGACGATATAGTTTTACAACATTAAAACAGGTTAAAGAACTTACATCGATGATAAACTGCATACTATTACGTTAATTCCTTTGCTTGTTTTAATTACAGCAAACTGGAACAACAGAACGGTAGCAACCGACGTAACCATTTCGATTTTTTACACTTTCTTTTAACATTATCTGTCGTTTTCCTGGGAAAAGAACAACCCTCAATCTATGATTAATTACAACTTCAGAAAAGTCGGAAAAATTGCCAGAATTTGGATTTGACACACAGGTTTTATCGAAAGTAGCAACCTGTTCAGTGATAGCAGGTATATGTCGTTCTTATTGTACCATGGATCCAGGTCGAACCAGTCAGATTGATTGCTGGACTCCAAGGAGTCGAAAGACTCCGTGTGTATGCAGGGGTATAGCACATCTACTGCTTTGTGCTGTAAAGAGGGGAACGTGTCTCTGAAAACTGAAAGAGTGAAGCGACTGTTGACCAGCACCGTGTCAGCCAAACCTGAAACCATAAAGGAGGTTTACTTATATCATCTAACGCTCGAAATTTTCAGAGACGAGGTTGAACTCCACAAACATAAACCACAACAAGCTAAAATGTCTCAAAAAACCTTCTACTGCTGAATGATAGATGCTTTTGTCTTAAACAAAAATATCAAGTACCGATCTGCTGCCCGCGATTGATTTTCAAACTCCGGGAATAAAACGCTGTATTGCCCGTGACGATTGAAAACGCATAACAGAAGTTTCTCACACACATGTGCGATTTGTGTTGAAAACTTGGATAGTTATATTCACATAAGCACCGCTTGTTAAAAAAACTGAAAAAAGCATCAACAAAGTAGAGTTACATCGCCGCAAGGCAAAAAGAATCTTAACATTTCGATGTCTCAGATTGATATGAATGAAAATGGTAGACTAACCAGTAGTAAACTGCTCAAGTGCATCTATAGGCGCTCTATATATTCTCTTTAACATCGTCTTTCTGGCCGTCAAAAGCATATCTGGAAAGTGACAATAGAACACTATTTTGGCCTTCCTGCTCATCCGAAGCACTGGAATGCAGGCCGATATTTGGTCACAAATGAAGACGTCGTGAGTGAATGGAGAGAAGAGGACTATGTAGAATGCGAGGTATATCATTCTGAGATAGGCACACACAGCAGCACATCTGCCACCAAACAAACTCCTCGGAAGCCAGTCGCCTGAAGTAGACATGTTTTTTTTAATTTCGTCAGTTGCGCAAATACACTTTCGTCAACTTAGTGCTTTTGGGCTAATCAATTTCGCTTGCGTCAAAAATTCTATTGAGATTTCTTCGCAATCTGCCCTGGCAAAAATCGAAGATCCATGCGTGTATTACTTCAAAGTTATCGATGTACAAATTTTTAAAAGCTATACAATCTATTCATTGAAAAAAGGTTCCATGTGGATACAGCTAACACGTAAACTCGTATGTAGTCATCACTATGAAATCGGATCTCTTTAACTATATCCCCCCTCGGGTTAGTAGTAACAAATATCCCCCCTCTAACGAAATAAATCAACGGTTAAGCATATGAAAATTTTAAATCTAGTAACTAATCTCCCCCTTTTGAAAAAGGGGGGTTATAGTTAAAGAGATCCATGTAAGCAACTAAATACAGTCTTTATAGTAATTTCGACTGCTCACCTTTGCACACAACCTGCATTTGTTTTGTTTCATCGAAGCAGTGGCTGGGGTCATAATGGGAAGTGTAGATGACGAAGGGGTGGTTGAGAGACCGAAGAGCAAGGGCAGAGTCCACTAGCCATCTCTCTGCACCCCCGATTCCAAGATCAGGGTGCACGAAGGCTACACGCACCATAATATTTCACTTATACCACAGGAACAGCAAACACGTTGATTTATTTCAACTTCAATCCAGGCACTGATGCATCCAAGATGTATCAAGGATCAACTTGTATCGGTTGTATTAAGGATGAACTTCTAGCAACTTGAAATTGATTTAGAATTTTATTTAAATCACACCACCGTAATCTGAAAAATAATTAAATCAAAATTGCACAGTTCTTAAATTGTTTACCATTACTACACTTCTGGGACAAAGAAGTTGCATTTTTTCCACGCTTCTACCGTGTTCTCTACAACTACTAGAAGTAAACGGTTGAAATTTTGACTTATAATGGACGAAGAACTTTCTCGTAGAAAATAGCCGCCGCGACTCAGCTAAAAAAACGTACTTGCGAAACTTTCTCAAGATTTTTCAAAAAATATTCCCATTGAGACCACGTTCATTGATATCAAGTAACTACCTGCTAGGAAAAGTTTTAAGCCGCTGAAGAGGAAGTCGGTCACTAACCTTTGCTTGTTCAGTTATCGAGAAAAATAAAAACTGAATTTTTTGGAGATAAAGTAACATTATTGCATTTGAATTTTGCAAACGAAAAGTTTCAATAAAACTTTGATTTCAGTATCAGAATATCAGCATTTTTTAAGTTAAGTTAAGACCCTTTTTATCCACGAGGGAAAGGACCAGCATACGAGCTGTACAGCTTATCACGGCGAACCGCTGTTGTGCCCCTGCTAAAGAACTACATGCACTTATTTTTGTGGTTTTTCACGTCTGGGTAATGTTGCCTCACCCGCAAGCAACGAGCACGGATCATGGGGGGCCTCATACATCCGACCTTACGATTGAGAGGCGGGGACGCAATAACTTCACCGCCGCTCCCCAGAAAAGATCGCCCTATAAAAATCCCGGAAAAGTTGTCAATCCTGTTTGGGGAAAATGGGAAACAGTATGCTCATTAGCTGCAGGTTTTAACATAGCGCTAAAACCACAGCCTGTTCTATTCACAAGACAAAAAGAAAAGTTTGAAAAAAGATTTACTTGTTATTTAAAGCCATGTAGAAAGGGTAATTATTAGCAATCTCCAATAAAGAGAAAATAGGACAAGGATAGCCTGTTACTGTGCAAGTAGCACAGAATGTTCCGATCATAGTCTTTAGAAAACTACGGTGGTTAAAAAGGTTCTTTTTCCAAGTTAGTGTAGTTTTTTTGCTTGGTGTGATAAAAGGATCTGACGTAAAAATATACATTAAGCATACAATTTGAGCATCTGACGTAAAAAAAAATGGGACAAAAATTTTTGCAGAAAAATGACTAGAAAAGTTTTTTAAAAAATTTTAAAATTTAATGCAGAAAATTTTCGAATTTTTTGGTTCCCAAAAAGAAGCTACAAAACTCCAAAAAAATAATTTTACTTGCTTAAAATTAATTTTTAATAAAGCCTTAAATTAGGCATACTTCAACTGTTTTAAGCCTGCTCACTTGCTTTATTCGCTCAAATTAAGATCAAAAATAAAAAATTCTAAACCGGCTTTTCTCGACACAAGAAAAAAAGTTGGAAAATTTTTAACATGGTTCGAACCACGACTGAAAAGGCTTTTATATGATCTATCAATCATCCCAGCTCATCCCTGTCCGATGATTATTTATGGTACCTGATTTTGCGTGTAAACAAAAAAAGAAAAAAACTAAACACACCCGAATACAAAGTTCCTCCCCATTTTCAATGGTCCGAACAAAAACCTCCGCAAAGATGGTGGCACTCAAACTTTAACCGTTTGAGCTCTCTTGCAAAAATTAAACACTCTATTCAACAACTTATTGGTCTGAAATGGTCTTAATTTGCCTTACCTGTGATAAAACTCTGATAAGACGTGTTGATATTATAATGAATGTTAAATGTTTCCTTAATTTATGCAGATAAAATGCGAATCAATCATAAATTATCTTCATTATTATATTATATTGCCTTTCTTAAATTCGATGTATTCTTGTACGTAGAGGCTACTCTAAAATCAACAAATAGGAGAATAAACGGGAAACAAAAGTGAGCCAACACGACAGCGGAGACCATAACACACTCTCATTCGTCATGGCCAAACTTAGACAATCCATTCAACCAACTGGCCCCATCATGCATAATCAAGTGAAGTGGAGCACATAAATATTCACTTCATTAGCTACTCACTTTTATAGAACACCTTTGTACGCTAGCTGTAGTTTATACTGGCTCATTTATGCCAAAAATGTATACATTGCAGAACTTGATTGGGATTAGCCTATTCGTAGACAAATGGTGATCTCTACACAGAGGCGAAGCGGAGCTTCGCACTACTTGCGATACAACAAAAAAATGAACGGCAGCTAGCCGAAAAAAAGACCCAAGCTGAGTCGAAAAAAAGTTTAAAAAATTATTCGAAAAATTGATTGTTCAACGCTTGTCTCGAACCCTGATACAGAAAGGGAAAAATACTGAGAAACACTGCCAGTATTAAATAAACATTATAAACTTTATCAAGCGGATACCGAGCAGACAAAATTTGAGTAGACTGCTGTTGCGTCGGAAAAAAATCAAAATTGAGCTATAAAACATTTTGAGCCAAAAAAATGCCTAAAGTTTACACCTCCCCCACACTTACCCTTCCGTAAGCACAAAAACAATTTAAAAATTTTGGTGCTAAAGCGACGAATGATCAAGAAATAAACAGAAATGCATCAGCCGAAACCATTCAAGCCGAAAAAATCTTAAAGTGAAGAAAAAAAAACGAAAAAATATGAGCGAAAAAATAAAACTAAAACAAGTTGATTTACAACCCACTATAAAAACTCGAATGGAACGGCCATTTAAAAGGCAGACATGCTCAAAAATAATCTGTTGACAGGCTGCTATCAGAACAGCCGAGCTAACTGATTCAACTGATTTTGTTAAGCTAGTTGTTAACCCGAAAAAAGTCTATATTCCAGTTTGATAACGCTTGTTAATCGCATGAGTGAAAACATTTTTTCATAATAACAAAAAAACTAAAACATTCTATCAACAGTTTTATTTTTCCAGCATCAATAGTACAACGAATTCTGGCAACCTACCTTCTGACAGCCTACTTTTAAAACATAACCTTCTAGTGCTCAGCGCTCGAAGTGGCCTAGCCAGATAAATACAAGGCCTTAAAAAACCCTATTCAGAACGTTGAAAGAATTAAGGGAGAGTTTCAGCATCTTCGATTTAAGTTCAAAACATTTGTTTGCAACCTTGGAACTGTGGCTATATGAGAATACCGCTTCTTCAAAGAACCGATCAGCAGAAAACTATACACGGATAACCAGACGAAAGCTAAAGCCCCTATATTCAGAATATTTATGTTTTAACCCGCAGGCAAAATCAAAATAACATAACTTTTTTTTACTTTATGTGA
This sequence comes from Symsagittifera roscoffensis, assembly GCF_963678635.1. Classification (NCBI taxonomy): domain Eukaryota; kingdom Metazoa; phylum Xenacoelomorpha; order Acoela; family Convolutidae; genus Symsagittifera; species Symsagittifera roscoffensis. Next base: position 79,954 of record NW_026971160.1, read on the forward strand.
AAATTTAAGCATAGTCAACAGACAGTTGGAAAAGAGTCATGAACGCAAGGAAACAAAAAAACTGACTTTTTTTTGGAAAACCACAACTCTAGCTATTCTAGAATAACTTATTGTCACATAGTGCTTCACGCCTATGTTAGTTACTCATTATTAATTACCAAAATTGGTGCGAATTAGACTTAAATATCAATGCCATTATATGTCAATGACAAAGTGTTAAACTCATATTTACTTAATGCAAACAATCAATTAGAATGTAATTGAATCATTAATTGAGAGAGAGAGCCATTACAATAAAGCAGCGAGAAGATAGTAATTAAAAGATTAATCCTCACTCTTATAAATCAAACAGCTTAGACTCAAGAGAAGGGGGTAGACATCACGAAGCACATCCCTGAGTCGAAGATATTGAGCCTAGACCGCGCATCCCTTTATTACTCTCAAACAAAATTCCTCATTTCCAATCATTAATTATCATAGCAAGACACGATATATAACATGGTGACAGGAGTGGGATGATGTTACCAACCTTTCAAGACAAGCTGAAGCTGATTGCAAAGTGAGAGTGAAAACAAGACGACATCCAAAACAAGACGACTTCAATACGCCACAAGCTAAAACAAGATCACGGCAGTAACTGGCTCAAACAGCAGAAAAGCGGGGCAAAAACAGAAACTGACTACAGCCAGTGAGAGACGACAGCGAGGGGCAAAAGGAAACTTCAACTGTTTTGCGTTGATGACAACTACTATACTTCTCCCGGAAAGTGATACAAGTACAAAAACAGTTAGTTAAAACGTAAACTTAAAACTCTCGGTGCTTAAATTAAAATTGATGAGTGCTCATTTGAAACCAGTCATATGAAATCATCCATGAGAACCGCCTGAAAACCTATCCAGTGTTTAAAGTCTAACCAAATTTCAAAAAAAAATAGTGGAATAATATTAAAGCCGCAAGAAAAGTTAATTTAAAAAGTAGAAAGTTTAAAATATAAATACGAGAGCTAATTAACTCCTACTCGTAACTAATCATAGTACGAGCCATCCATAAATTTTCTCAGAGACGATAATTACGTCCTTACAATATAAGTACCCACTGGGCATTGATTATTTCCACTATAAAATAGCGACTGATTCATTCGAAATCATTTTTGAATCAGACTTGACAATCATACTACTGTGATAAGATGGCGCACGCTCAAATCTCAGTCGAACCATTTGGCGGAAGCGATACCGAAGATTTCGCACAATTCGAACAGCTCTTCCAAGGATATGTGGGAGTTGCGGGAATCGCAAATGCTCAGCAAGCGAATTTTCTACAATTGCACCTGCGAGATAGTGCCTTGCGATTATATCAGACACTGCCAGCTCTAACAAGAGCCGACGTACCTCTTAGTCTAGCAGCACTACGCGACCATTTTTGCAACCCTCAATTGCAAGAGGTCCACGTTCTAAAACTTGAACAATCAAAGTTTGATATCAAGCGAGACTCACCAGAGAATTTCCTGGTAAACCTCACAAAAAAGGCACAACGAGCCTACCCGACACCGGATCTACCTGTCGTTGCCCCACTCGATGCAGCACTAGTAGGCGCGGCAGCCGATGCAGACGCAGCGCGTTTCCATGGAGAGACGGCACAACGTCAAGAACAACTTGACGCAGAAAATGATCATAGGAACAACCAGATTAAACGTCTTTTTATAAAAGGCATGCCCAACTGGCTCCGTTCGAAGATGATGGAAGAACCAGCTGCGACAACAGTACAAGAACTTTGCAACCTGGCACGCAAACAAATGACAATTAGAGACGTCTGTCGTAATGAGGATTACCCAGAAGATAGTTTCAATGAAATTGGAGATACAGTTTCTCACAACCTAATCAGTGCGTTGTCAAAACTAACAACAGCCCAGGAACAAATCGAGAAACAACTCAACGAAGTCCGTAGTGAGCTATCGGATCAGAGAAAAACGATCCAGTCACGACCACAAGGTGACAACGGAAAAACCCAGCAGAGCTCTCAACTGAATAGCCAAAACACTGATGGGAATAATAATCAAACCCAACAACAACAAAATCACGGAAAAAATGCACAAAGCCAAGGGACTGGACAAGGCCCAAACCAGGACAATACATCTGGCCCTAATCAATGGAATGGATATCAAGGGAATGGACAACAGAGATACAATCAAAGAAGGGGTAGATTTGGTAAAGAAAAAAAGAACGGACAGCAGAGAAATGATGGGGGATACGGAAACCAAGGTTTCCCTGGATTCCAAAATATGCAGATCCTCCCACAAATGTTCCAGTTTCACCCACAGATACCTGGAATTCAACCGAACCCACAGTTCCAACAAAGCCAGAACTATCCTCATACACAACAGAATGTCCAATTCTCTCCGAACCAGATGTACCCTCAACAACACCAACAGCAACAAGCGACAGCCACGCAGCCACAACAGAACAACCCGTTTGCCCAACAAGCCTCACAACCAATGAGGCAGCAGGTGCACACCCAAAATCCTAGTACATCAGCAGTACGCACTGGATCAAAGTTCTGTGACCACTGCGGGAAGTTTGGCCATACTATCAGCCAATGTTGGCACAAACCCAAGCCACAGGGACAGCAGCAACAGAATTTCCCGTTCCAAATGGAACCAAAAAACTAATTCAGCCACAAAGTCAGTCAGTCAATTCATCTAAATCACAAAAATCACGTAAATCGCGAAAATGACGCAAATCAAATATTCAAGAGGTACAAGCCGATGAAATTATTGATCTGTACGCAGTCATCCCAACCGAAGGAACAGTGCTAACTTATATGAAAATCAGATTAGCGCCAAGCCTTCCAAGAAGAGTACTGATTGACACAGGAGCATGTGCAAACGTAATTTCGAAACAAACATTTGATGAAATTAAAAACGAAAAAACACTATTCGCACCCTATAAAACGGCAAAATCAAACCTAAAGCAAGTGCGAATGGCAGGAGGCCAACTGGTGTCAATTGAAACTGAAGTAACCATTGAATTTCATATGGCAGATATGAACTTTACGGAAACGTTCCTAGTGCTGAATTCAGCGAATTCAACGATCCTGGGAAACCCTTTCTTTAAAAAACACCATATACATGTCTGCTCAAAATACAATCTACTTCACTTTCCAGATTTGACACTCCAAATCAACGAAATTAAACCCGCCAATGCACCTAGACGCACCAACCGAGTGAAAAAATTTCCTCTTGTTCTCACCAAGAAACAAATAATTGCACCTCATCAAACAGTCATAATCGAGTGCCAATTACAAGATATCCCGACTGACATGGAAAAAACGACAGGAATCGTAGTCCCATCACAGGAACTCGAAGAAAAATGCGAATTAGCAGTAACCTCATCAATAAATGAAGTTAACAAACAAAATATCGTCTATGTCACGGCATTTAACATGACAGAACATAACTTAACGTTGCCTTTTAAAACCGAAATCGAAAAATTTTCGATACTCACGCTAACCGAATACGAAAATTTAATACAGATCGAGCCGCAAACTTTGGCATTAGCGAAAATGAACCAGCCGGATAATGTCGAACTCGGAATTAACGAAATAATTTCGCAAAAAACAAGCCCTTCATTAGGATCAGAACAAAAACCACCACCTGAATACGAGAAATTTTGGTTCCCGACGCCCGAAACGTGCCCTAACCCGGAATCACTTCCCAGTATCCAAAGGGAAATTTACGACCAAATCCTCTACTTTCAAGGTCTTGAGAAAATTGAACCAAAAAATAACATTCATGACCGGATGACCTTTTTGAGTAACTTTCAGTGGGAGAATTCAGTGTTGACAAATGACCAAAGGTCAGAAGTAGAACATTTGCTGATCGAATATGCGGATATATTTGCCAAACACAGATTTGACGTGGGTTATAATTCCGACCTAAAGATCAAGTTGACACCCGAACATCAACGCCCACTGTACACTCAAGGACCACCTACGCCCATCCAACTAAGGAATGAACTGACGGTTGAATTAGCTCTGATGCACTACTTTGGACTTATAACAACACTGTCACATTCTAAATACAGTAGTCCGTTGTTTGCACATAGAAAGCCATCTGGAAAATTGCGATGTTGATTGACCTCCGGCGTATCAATCATTCAATCAAAACGGACTATAAAAATAGCAATTTTCCAATATCAAACATGACCGATGCATCAAACCACTTTGCCGGAAAGAGTTTGTTTACTAAATTGGACTGCTCACAAGCATACCATTGTGTGCAAATGGCAGATGACCTTTCGGTCCAACTCTTGGCATTTAACTTCGGGTCGCGGACGTACGCCTATAAATGCCTAGCCCAAGGTCTAAGTAAATCTGTCACGGCATTCAGTTCGTTCATCCGTCACTATCTCGATCCATGCCTAGCAGCTGATCTGTGTACCCAATTCATGGATGATATAGGAAGTGAGGTGAATAGTTATCAGGAACTAATCCCCACACTAAAGAAAAATTTCGAATGCATCCGAAAATCAGGTCTAAAACTCTCATCTAAGAAATGCGAAATAGGAACGCAAAGGATGAAGTTCCTAGGAAATGTAGTGACACCACAAGAAGTTACGCCAGAGGAAGCAAAAATTTCTACATTCCTGAGCAAAATAAAAATGCCTAGAACCGTGAAACAAGTAAAGAGACTCATTGGGTTTGTACAGCTTTTTAGGAACTACATGCCGAGTCTTGGTGAAAAACTAATACCTTTTTATAAGCTGCTGAAAAAACAGACCGATTTTGAAATAACGGAAGATCACTATAAAAACCTTGAAACTCTAAAAGCAGACTTGATAAAAGTGACCACGTTGACACTCAGACTACCCAAGCCAGGACTGCAGTATGTCATACTGTGCGATGCCAGCTACCACGGTACCGGATTTGTGCTGATGGTCGAAGACTATGTAAAAAACGAGAAAAACGAAGAAGTGAAGACGTACGCACCCGTCTCGTTCGGCTCTCGACTGTTTAATACAGCACAGCTAAAATTCTCAATCTATTACAAAGAATTTCTAGCCTTGTATTTCGCACTTGATCATTTCTCGCACTACATCTGGGGATCAGTCAAACCAGTGATTGTATTAACAGATAATAGAAGTCTGACGCAATTCTTTCAGGCAAAAACCATACCGCCATCAGTGTGGAATTTCCTGGACCGAGTACTGTCTTTCAACATCATAATCGCCCACATCCCAGGAAAAGCAAACTACGCAGCAGACTTCTTGTCCAGGATGCAAACGGACACATCGGCATCTCTCTCACTAAAACTGACAGACAAAATACCAGTCAGGGAAATTTATGTTGACACAACCGCAAGAGTACCAGATGCATCGCTTAACCTGGTTCAATCTATCGATGAGGCATTTTCTGAAACAGAACAAGTCGATGAAGCTCTAGTAGCAAACCTGCAAAGATTAGGACTTTACCAAGCATACCTCGACAAACAAACAACTTGCGATAATCAAGGAACAATAGAACCTAAGGCGCTTGTAATGCTGAAGAGGCCCATGATGAATGCGATCGAGTATCCAGATCCAGCAGAGAACCACATTGAACTAAACTCCAAAAATGAGCCAATTGACAGGAAAAAGGAACAACAACAAGATACTGACATCGAAGAAGTAAAGAAGTGGATAAGAACAGGCGAAATACCAGATCTTACGTATGCGAATAGCAGACTAATGAAGTACGCAAAGCAATTTAATCGACTTGTCATTGAAGACGAAAACCTTCTCCGCAACTTCTACGACGATACTGGTAAAATAAAACATAAACAGTTCTGCGTACCAAAACACATGTGGAACGAAACCCTATACAGAGTCCACAATTCGATGACAGGAGGACAAATTGGTATGACACGAACCACAGAGGAATTCAGAAGGAGATTCTATTTTCCCGGATTCTCGGAGTTTCTGGTCAACACAGTCAAAAACTGTTTAACGTGCCCGCAGCTTAAGAATGCGTCCAGTAAACATCAAACACCGCCACTTCAACCACTTTCATCATTACAGTCATACCCAGGAGACATGATGCAAATTGATATAGTCGGCCCGTTAAAGTCACCGGTGTACAAATTCGTCCTCACTGGAATTGACGTTTTTTCAAAATACTTATTCGCAGCACCAATGACGAACGCAAGTGCTGACACGGTCGCAGGAGAACTGACGAAAATGTTTTTTATACACAGCTATGTACCAAAAAGGATACTCTCGGACCTGGGAAGTGTATTTACGTCCAAGTTAATTCACGAACTCACAGGCCTCCTAGACATCCAAATCGGTCATGCAACGCTGAAACACCCACAAACCATCGGACTGGTGGAAAGATCCCATGGAGCACTGAAGAGGATTCTCAAACATAACACTGACGCCCAATGGACAGATTGGCACCGTTATGTACCCCTTGGGACTTTCATACACAATACGTCATACTACTCGTCAATCGGCTGTTGTCCGAGCACCATCTTTCACGGGAGAGAGCCTACCAAACCGCTTGATCTCAGATTTTCGACCAAAGCATTGCAAATTGCTACGGCGGACGCCGACTTTGTAACTGCGCTACAAGACGCGATGCTCGAAAAATTCAAGGAGACGAAAGACAACATCGTGTCATCATACCACAGATACCGAGGATACTACGACCAGAAAGCACTAGCCCAGCCGCTAGTACTTCACTCGTTTTGCCTTCTCCTCAACCCCCTTCTGACCAATCAGTCTGATAACAGGAATAAGTCACTCCAAGTATGGTTCCCCTGTATAGAGTTGAACATGTGCTCACTAACAGCAATTATATAGTAAGGAAAGTCGGAACCAATCACACGCAGTGTGTACACAGAATTCGCCTCCGATCGATTCGACCACAGCATCAACCAGAAGACATTGACCCAATCGATGAGGCTCAATTCGTGGTAGATCCGTCACTAAGCAAGTACCGCAGTGAGCCAGGACTATTTGATTACTACCTACCTAGACTGCTTGACGACGTTCAACCGCAACACGACAGCGAAATCCAACAAGCAACTCCAACTACCATCCGCTTATCAATACCAATAGGAGGACCACTGCCACCGGCACCACCGCCTCCAGTAGCACTTCCAGTACCGCCACTAGTAGTGCTACCTCCACCACCGCTACCAGCACCACCACCACGTGAGCCACCATTGCCAATAGTGCCACCACGACTGCCATCTCCACCTGACACCGAACTGGATCCAATCAATCCACCAGGGCTTGAGCAACAGGACACACCCCTCGGAGAAGATCACATGGACGGAGCAGGAGCGGCAGAAACAGGTGGTATTGCACAAGGACGCGACGAAACTGCCGAGGAACAACTCGTACAAGAACCACCGAAAACGAGACGCAAAGCAGCAGCCATAGCACGTGACAGGATTTATGGACAAACTCGATTCAGCAACGACGTACGATACAACCCAATACCACCTCGGGAGAAGCACCCTCGCAAATATGGTCTGCGCACAGTAGATGGACACGAAGTCGCTCCAGTTACCTTTAGCCCAAGATCTACACGGAAAGAAAACCAGGCAAAAATACGACAAGCAGCTGAGGCGAATGAGTTATTCCCTCCAAGGGAACAAAAGAAGAGCATCATAAAAAGCAGCCTTAACCGCACAAAACAGGCACTGAGGCCCAACGATGAAGCCGGCAGCAGCAAAGATTCAATGAATACAATTCAAGAAACAAATATCATATTTGGCACAGGAGATCTGTTGCATTTCCCTGGCCCTAGAGCCCATTGCGTCTCGAGTGATTTCCAAATGAGCGCAGGAATAGCACAGCAGATCTGCGAGGCCTACCCAACTCTACAGCCTACGTTAAAGTCGATCGAAACACCACAAGTTGGGGCCTCAGTTTCAATGCACATTCCTTCTCAAAACAAATCATTATTCAATTTAGTGACAAAAACGCAATAGTTCAAAAAACCGTCCTATTAAGACCTCACACGCAGCCTCCGCTGCATGAAGAAACAGCTAATCGAGCAAGGGATAAAACAAATTGCACTTCCCAAGATAGGATGTGGACTGGATAAACTACAAGATTATTCAGTTTTTAACATAATTTTCGACGTTTTGCGAAAAACAGACATCAAAGTCTTCATATACGTTTAACAACATCATAACCACCAGGCGGATGTGTAAATAGTCACACACACCAAAGTATTGTAAAAAAAAACGATGATAACGTGTCTATTTCCGAAAGCAGTTATAAAATATCAAAAATGATTTTGATGTAAACTCCTCACATCCTGCACAAACACAATTCTGAAATGACACTATGAGACCAACGATCCTAAAATTAACATCCAGGCACACTGAAAACAACTCAATCAACAATTGTAACGCAACAAAATAGTTCTTCGAGAAAAAAAAATTCGGATCATGCCAGGACCAGGCCCAAGAAAATGCTAAGAACATTGAGACTTTGGAACAGTACTCAATGGCACTTACGGATTATGTATCAGAAATCGAAACATCGAGTAACGAGAAGTTCTTTGCGATATCAAACGAGTTGTCTGAAATTAGAGCAATTCAACAACAAACCATCAAAAACCAAAACAGGAACTGGAAAATACTCGAAGAACAATTTGACGCAATCCAAGGCAATTTCCACATCTTGCGAGATTGCACACAAACACTGTTCTCGAACCAACAGATCAATTTCAACTTCAGCATCACTACTAAACGTTATCTATGCAGATATAACCAGCTATAAAGCCGCACTTTATGCCTTTAAGACAAATGTCTTAAACTCCATACCGACTCTGCTGGACCAAAGACTACCGATGTCTCTTGTTCCGCGAGAATCCTTGTTGGCGGTCATAGACGCAGTATACAAAAGCCAAAAGGAGGAGAATCACCGATTGACACTTGCGATACCGCCAAGCGATATCCACTCATACTATGACGCGAAACTGCTTCGCGATGTCACAACAATTGAGGAAGGACTTCTGCTCAACCTCGCAATACCGTACGCTTCGAGTCAAACAGCCTTCCAGATCTACCGGGCCCATGTGATACCTATGCCACAAGGTGACCCAACTGAAGCCATCAAATGGGTTACTGAAGGATCATATCTGGCAATCTCAGAGGACTCTATGGAAACGACAGTTCTGACAGAAGACCAGTACGCCAATTGTTTGGGAAGCTCAACATACCGGATCTGCCATCAAACAATGGAGACACATCTTGGCCAGTCGTCATGCCTAGCCACACTATATTTTCATTCAATAATGACGGCATTGCAAGTGTGCGACACGGAAAAGATACTTCTCCCTACGCCGGAGAAAGCTACGAATTTGGGCTACGGGATTTGGCTCATCACATCAGCCAGTGCGTCATTTTCCCTACGAGAGTACAGCCTTGAAGAGCTGAACACCCCCAAACGGGAAGATCATGCAGGCTGTAATATTTGTCTGATAACATTAGACTGTGGGACTCAGTTGATCAGCAAATATATAAAAATCAGGCCGGATCTCGCTAGCTGTGACAAACTTCCAGCAAAACGGATTACCGTGAACTTGCCGGACCCCTTGTCGCATCTTCTTTCAGAATTGCCAGACTAAACAGAACTCCCGTATTATGAATCAAAAACAGATGCCGGAGTTAAATTGCTGCGGGAAGAAAAAGCGAAACTGATAGACAGCCCTCACCTGACAAAAACAGACCAGCTAAATGACATTGCAAAGCCGATCGCCCATCACATGAGATTACTGAAACCCACCCTAGTGGATAAAATGGAACAGTATGTGCCACTAAAAATCTCTCTGACGTTAACACTGACAGTCTTCATTGGAAACCTGCTTTTACACGCGTTAGCCATATACCTCTACCACCGGTTTGCCATCTTCAGAAGATTGACTCCGAAGTTTCTGAAAGGGCAGGATGGAACCATCGCACTTCGACCGGTGCTCTCAGTAGCAGCATCTGACAGGAAGGCCTTCCAAAAGGAGGGGTCCAAGCTTCGTGAGAAATACATGGTACTAACACAAGCAGAACTGAATGCCTTTCAAACGCCAACCAACCGATCAAGACTAACCTCAGCCTGCTCCTCAATGGGGAACATCAGCAGAACACAAGAATCACAGGTTGTCTCGAACGAAACGAAAGAGGAAGAGAGGAGAGCTTAAGCCAAATTTGACCAGATACTGGCATTGACTGAACTCACATTCATAAATCACCCATAAGACTGACTACGTGGCCAAATTAACTTTGACATCGGATTGTCTCACTTCTTATCAGAGACTTGACTTGTCCTGTTTATACCTAAATCCTTTTAATCATGTATATATTCTGAACAGTTAGGGGCATGCATTTGCGTATATCTGAGTCCTACTATAACTGTGTTCAACATGTTGAATGTACTTAATTTAGTTCAGAGATTAATAACAATTTGTGTAAATCAATCACTTATAACTATAGCCTTTATATTGAAAAGTACAAATCAATTGCACCTCTACGCAAATTACGAATCTAATTAATGCAGTGCTATATTACACCCGGTGCGTGCTAACTCAGGTTCTCCCTTGGTTATTAGCCGTCAGGGAACAATCAACAGGTGTGTAAGTGTCACAGTGCTTCACGCCTATGTTAGTTACTCATTATTAATTACCAAAATTGGTGCGAATTAGACTTAAATATCAATGCCATTATATGTCAATGACAAAGTGTTAAACTCATATTTACTTAATGCAAACAATCAATTAGAGAAAAATTTTCTGAGAAAAAATGACAGGAACCAAGAATAACTGTGCTCCTGTTTTTACACTTTTATTCTTGGTTCGCATTTTCTGCACAAATGAGCTGTTATAACCTCTTTTCCGAAACAGAAGTTTTCACACTTCGCAAACAACGAAGAAAAATCGACAAGAAGAGCTTTGACCACCTCAAAAGAGAAGTTCAAAAAAAAGCAATAAAAAACTCTAAAAAACCTCACACTGTGGATTGAAAAATCAGTTTTCCTAGAATCAGTTTGCTTAATCACTAAGTCACAGCGTTTTATACTATAAGTTTCTGGAACATTTTCTGCAATAATCAACTCTCTAAATGATTCTGGTTAGTATTTCTATTGCTCTTATTAATTCGGATTATATAACATTTGTTTGTATTTCTAAGTTGAAGTTTCGACATGACGATTTTGCAGAATTTAAAGAGATTAAAAATCATAAAGGTTAGCAAACTTGTCACACAGCGCCTTTGCTTGAACTAACTAATATTACTACTACTAATGCGTTTGTCCGTTTTCCCATTGTGGAGGGGTTGCACGTCCGGAAAGCGCGTAAGCAATGAATAGATGATGGCAATCTGAGTAGCATTCAACCCATCAAATGCAGGGTAACACGTTTTTCCATGCCATTCGATCAATGCAGTCTGTGGATTTGAGGCCTAAAATACTCAGGTCTCGTTTAACACAATCGATCCAGCGTTTTCCCTGGGACTGAAACATGTTCTGTTGATTTTAGCGCATGGTCAAATTTTCTCCGATGAACATGACCACACCATCGTAGTCGCGACCGCACTTGTCCAGATCAACAAGACCTGTCATTTTAATTACTGTTTCGTTGGTAACTCTGTCTTTATAAGTGACTCACGAACAGCTTTAATATCAGAGTTTTCAAGACAGCTGGATGTTGCCTTGGTCTGTGCCCAAGTTTCAGAGCAGTACAGATTTGACCGGAGACAAGCTCCGTATATATGACACCTTGTAATCAAGTCAATATCTTTATTCAGCAGTAGAGGCGCAATTTACCGCCATTTCTTCCAGAAAGCTGCTACTCTGACCGATGATGCACGTATTTCGTAACTTTCAACGGAAATCGTATCGCCCAGATAGCAGAACTCTTTGACAGTACTCAGGGTTTCAATTTGATTAATCGGTAGAGTAGCATTCTCATTTGAATGATAATTGGAAGGATTATTTCATGTTGGACAAACATAATTAGTATTATGTTTAGGTATTTTCATCAGGCTACTGCACTTTTAATGCACCCATTAATTACAAGAATTGCTTGAACTAACTTCATTAATTTCTCATTTTAGACAAAAAGTCTTTTACAGACAGAATAAACTCATCACAAAAATTATTTTTAAAAAACGAAATGAAAATGCGAATGCTATTTACTGTTAGCCTAAAGACATATCGAGAAAACACACAAAAAAACAAGGGTAACCGGCTGCTTAGCAAGAATCACATGCTATTCCGACCACGGTGACATAGATAAACGAAATTAAAAAAGTATGGTAAAATTTATTCTCGAGGCGTTGTCAGACGGGTCAAATAGATGAAAATCTGCAGATGCTGGAGATTATGGCAAAAATATTAGATTTAGATAGCGAAAAAGCATCATTTGTCCAGCTTTAGCCCAGAGGAGGAGGAGCCTGAGGGATGATGAGGTTCCAAAAAATTAAGGTCAATTTCAAGAACTTTTTATTTAAAAAGTTAATAATGGAAAAGCTTAAGTAAATAATAATCATGTAGGGGGCTATAACCCAACACACTCGTCGTTTTTGATGCTGCCTTAATTTGCAGATTGTCCAACTTTCAGTTTTTAACGCTTTTGACTTAACTACATGTAAAATTAAATGACCAGAGACTGGTTGTTCATGCAATTTGATGAGAATCAAGTTTCTCTGTGCGACTGGATAGCGAATTTACAACTTTTCGTGGGTTCATGAATTGCCATTTATCGATTCCTTTCTTTACAAATGACATAAGTTAAGTTCAAAGAAAACAGTCACTGATCAATTGAACTTACCATGGATTCAGTCAATTGCATTGAAATAGAAGTTTCAATGCACTTTGCTTTGTTCATGCCATTTGATTCGAATTTAACTTCACCGTGCGACTAGACACACAATTGGCTAGACACATCTATTCATTTCTTTTCAGCTGGCATGAACCAAGTTCAATGAAAACACTCACTGATCAGTTTAAGCGGTGCATCAAGATAACAAAAAAATTTGGACAACCTGCAAATTTATACTCAAGCTAAAAATTAGGCATTTTCAAAAAGTTTTATGAATGCTTTGCTTTCCAGATTTGCGAAAGCAATAAATGATGCATGCATTGCGCACGAGACAAAGTGCTTATCTATAAAAAAAGACTTACTCCGGATATACATAGATCGCTCGCGGACTAAATCCCCCAGGATAAAATCCCACAGGATATAATCCCCCAGGACTAAATCCCCCATAGGACCAAATCCCCCTAGGACAAAATCCGCCATGTTTTATTCGCTTTAATGGAAATCAAACTGTATACATTATATAATTTCATGTTTCTATTGATTCCATTTATACATGCATCGCCATTTTGACGTGACTTTTTAGCAACTTTAAGATTCCAGCATTCAGTTGACTTCCTATAAGAATGAGCTTCGATTGCAAAAATTAAAAAGCCACGTGGCACAGTCAGTACGACAAGTGAATGGAAAACAATGTTGATTCCTTCAGCGTGAGTTCGAATCCCAAATATGACATTTTGTGCAATTAATGTAAAGGGGTCTAGGACTAAATCCCCCAGGATAAAATCCCGCCGGATATAATCCCACAGGACTAAATCCCCCGTAGGACCAAATCCCTCTGGGACAAAATCCCCCAGTTTCTAGTTTAAAATCCCCCACATTCGAATTCAACAAAACAGCGACACTAAAACTTGAATTAAAAGATGAAAGATAATTAACAGAAAAGAAGTAGATAGATTAAAGACTAAAAACTAAAAGGACAAGTTAACAGCTATCGCTTTAAGATAATCCAACTCTTTGTAGTTAGCGACAGAGCATACAATTCTCTTTATCCTCCCAAAATTATCCTCTTTCCTTGTATGGACTTTCTTGCCGAGCTGCATTTGAGCAAAACTGAAAGATTGCAGTGATTGCTGCCTCTGAATTGCCTCAATGATCTTCCAACTGTCAGGATTTGACATTTGGAGCATGGATTCGAATCCACAGTGAAATCCTTCAAGGGCATTGTTTGTTCTGGGGAGGTCGTCAATGGTCCTGAAGTAAACCTTCCACATATCCATGTCGAATCGCGATTTCCGTCTCGTCGAGTTACGCATTTCTTTGCCTACAAAGGTGTCCTCAAAATAATTCTTGATGTCGTCAGGAATGTGGCAAGTTACTAGTATTTGTTTATACCAGGCTTCTACAAGTAAGGGTGGGGCAAACGCAAGAGCAGCTAAAAGACGTATAGCTAGGTTAAAGTCTTTGTCCTCGCGACACTGAACTGCATAACCAAATTCGAGTATCTTTCTGTAAATGGCTTGCGAGAAGTGAAAGAAACAACCTTTGATTTCTGTGTCTAGAAAGTCGTCACCCACAGAATTGATGCAAGCCATTTCAAAGTCCATTATGATTGAACTGGGGGGGGGGGGGACGATATCTGCTTTCAATGGGGTGATTAAATTGCGACCACGCAAATTGGTATCACACCTGTTACACTAATCGTTTTGCTGGGACTATATCGGGTGTTAATTTGTTTATCAGTCAACATAAATTAACGTTAAATTAAGTTCAAAATCATGTTCAAAATTTCGGCTTCCCCCAAAATCAACATTC
>NW_026971161.1:0-68294 GCF_963678635.1 Symsagittifera roscoffensis
GACCCCCTCTGACAGAGGTGTTGAAAAAGCCAGAAAGTATTTGAAGGACAACGGTCTTCTGGCAGTGCTTTTTGATAAGGGGGTGGGGTTTTTGTGCAATAAAAAAGAGACAAGAGAAGAAACTGAAAGATTTATTACAGGCAAAACAATTAAGTGAGAGGAAGAATCTGACAGACAGCGTAATCATAAAAATTGAAAAAGACATTAACAAAGAATTAATCGCCACCAAAAAAGAAGGACGAGATTAGTGAAGCGCTGTATACTACGTTGAGATCAACGGGGGCGCAGCCTTCTAGGCTGTATGGTTTAGCAAAAGTACACAAACAATGCACACCACTTCGTCCCGTCCTTTCTTTACCTGGTAGCACATATGACCACCTAAATAAAACATTGACAAAAAAGTTTGATGAAGTCGAGGGAGCAAACATAGAAACGAACACTCAAATGGCCGGGAAGATCTTGGAGAAATCAAAATTGGACTCTCATGTGAGTGTAATCTCCCTTGATGTAAAGAATTTATACAATAATGTTCTGCTTAAGGAAGCTGTTGAAATAGCCCTGAGGAGATTATATGAGTTAAACAATCCTCCGGAAACATCTCGCATAACTATGAAAAACTACTAATTTTGGCAGTTAGTAGGGTACACTTTAAATGCAATGGTTTGTGGTATATACAAAATGACGGTTTAGCAATGGGCGCCTCCCTCAGAATAATAATGGCCAATTTTTGGGTCGAAGAATACGAACATGTGTGAATGAAAGAAGTACCAAATTGACAGTGCTAAATGAGGATAACAAGGAAGTATGCACTGGTTGTCAGAAAAAAGTGAAATATCAAGCTAAAGGTGTAGAATGCAAAGCTTGTTTGAATTTATACCACTTAGGGTTTGGTAACATATCGGAATCCGAAATCGCAAACATCGCTTAAACATATGGTTTTGCATGATTTGTAAAAAAAAACAACGAAACAGATTGTACTGGGAAATGAGATATAGTTTTTCATAGATATATTGCCGGCATATCTAGAACTTCCAAGGGCGACACTGTTGTAGTCCTTAAGGCTGCCACAAAATTGCTACCAAACTTGCAGTTAACCATAGAAAAACTTGGTAGAAACGGTAATTTGACCTTTTTGGATTTAAATGTCAACGTGGACTCAAGAAAAAAAATCACATGTGGGTGCTACCAAAAACCTATTGATACCGGCACCATTCTGAACTTTAGAGTTTAGAGGCTGCGCACTTTTGCAGTACAAAAGAAACTTTTTTGAAGGAGGGTCCATAGGGTTTTCAGAAGTACCTCAACATGGGAAATTTTTGACATGGCATTGGTAGAAGAACGGTTACAATGGGTTGAAAATCAATATCCGAAGAATTGATTGGACAGTGTAAGGTTTGAAACTCTTACCAAGATCATTGAGGGAAGAAAAATTTAGAGGTGACGGCATCAGAACCGAGAAATGATAATTGTACACGATATTGTAACCTGTTAATTGTTTTTTAGATAGCATTTTGTGAATAGACGTATTCTACAAAGACTGGTTTTAATAATTATTCATGCTATCTATTTAAAGTTTAGAAGTGACGGCATCAGAACCTAGAAACGATAAATGGTTGAGATATTCACACCCCCGTTTTGCAATGCAAAATTGAGGCAATCCATCTCAACTATTAGCTGCAATGGTTCAGCAAAATTCCGGGGCGCAATTAATTTTACAACAAGAAAATTGAAAACTTGCATGCCATCTCTCAAAACTTTCTTTGCTCGTGAACTGAGATCCAAAGTGGTGTATAACTTTTTGTAGTGGATGTTATTCCACATATGTCGGTCAGACAGTCCGACCTTTAGCCATGAGGGTCGATGAACACCGCAAAGGGGACTCCCCAGTAGGAAAATTTTTGTTAGAATGAAATAAGGAGGAGAATTCAGAGAGTATAGACCAAACAGCCAACACTCAGAAGCTATGCACACTAGAAGTTTTGCATTTTTGGAGGGAGTGGTCGAGAATCAACACACGTGATGTTAACAGGAGCCGGGAATTAACACTAAAATCGTATTCCATGAATAACATGGCCAAAACTCAAAAAAGTGACTTGTCAGATTTGGAAAATTTTCTCAAATCGAAGTTTTATAACAATGAAACAACAAAGAATAAAAAATTAAAAAATCTGAGAATTTACAGGAAACTTTTACTAATGATTACGCATGTAACAGTCGCCTACTTAAGTCTCTAATGAGGTTAAAGAAAAATAGGCCCTATAACCATTGGCTGAAAAGTCAGAGACACTATCTCTTGTGTTTTTCCACCTCAAGCAGTCGGAGCCAATTCGGTTCACTTGCGACATGAGACTAAGAACGTGTTACAGCTTAAAAGCTACTAGCAAAAAACCACACCCCCACCCCTATCTAGAAATAAAGAACGCCCCCATGCTCAGGTCTCAAAATACCTAAAACACGCGAACGCCGTTAAAAACAGGGTGGGAATTTTGTGTACACAGTTACTTTTTATTAGACAGTGGACCTTTGATCCATTTCAGATGGATCAACCTAAAACTCTCCCTAACTCAACACAACAACAAAAAATACAATCAAGAAAGTTAAATTGGGTACTTAAATACCCACACGACCTCTAGAATTGACTAACTAAATCATAAAAGAGCTCTTGAATTAATCCGGTAATCAAGTTTAACTCAAGAAGTTTGAAATTAACAAGTTTTACCTCAAGGCACAAGTTTTCTGTTGGGACCATTGGGCAGCTTCAGCTGTCCACTTTTCCACTGAACTTTCACTCTGGTCCACACGATCTCCTTCTCTATTTGTTCTCGGTCACTCTCGATCCTTTGCTCAGACTAAGACAGCTCCACGTTGCTCAAGGTCAAAATTCCAAATATGACCGACTGGAACAGTAATTTATTATGCATTACAGTTATTTAAATTTGATCGGTCAAAAAAATTTTGGAGCATTTTTGATTCTCATTTTCTCAGATATTTGATTTTTTTTGAATTGACAAGAAAATTGACAGAAAGCCTGATTGTTGTGATAAACTTATTAAATAGAATTTTTTTTTGATGTTTGTGCCTTTTGTGGAGCGCCCTCTGAGGTATTTTAGAGACATGTCTGTCAAATGACTTTCTGTGGGGAGGTGGGAAACCGGAACTGACGTGAAGTGTCTGGTGGTGCACTGCTGGACCTACTTTTTTTGATTTTTGATTTTTGTAATAAAATTATTTAATTGTCTTTTATTTTTTTTAGTTGCTGATTTATAAACTTGCCACTAACAGCTTAGCATGGAATGAGGAAAAACAACAAAGAGTGTACAAGCAAAGATTGCTTAAAACCTTCAGGACTGATAAGTTGGATTATATGTGATTGTTGTTCTAGTTGGTATCATATCAGTTGTGTAAATATTTTTCTTAGCGACTCTAAGAAAACCCAATGGTTTCAGTGTGCTTTATGTAGAAGATGTTACAAAAAGGTTAATTTTTTTAACGTCGTTCTTGCTTTTTTGGAGCAACCGAAAAGAAGTGGACGCAAACCAGAAGTGGATGCGAACCATAAGCATGAATTCTTTGATAAATAAAAAAAATTGGAGCAAATGACGTGCCACTTCCAAAACCTCATCCCCAAGTTCCAAGCCCGCCTCTGAGTGACCTCGAGCAGAGAATAAATTTAAAAAAGTAGTAAGCTCGATGAAGGAAATGTAAAGGCAGGAATAAGGCTTGCTGCTTCGGATTACAAAGTTGCTCCTTTTTCAACTGATAACTATTAAAAATAGTTGTCTAAGGACCCTCAGCTAGCCAAAATTGCAGCTCCAAATCCAGAAAATTTAGATAGTTTTTTCGTAACCGATTTCGACCTATACAAAGCGATAATGTCCTTTCCGAATGGATCAGCAGCAGGTCCAGATAAAACAGTTCCTCAATTTCTTAAAGATCTTGTTAGTAAGTCAAATGGCAGTGCAGGACTTAATTTTCTGAAATCGCTTACTAAGCTGATAAACCTCATTGGAGATGGCAAAATACCCAAACCCCTATGACCATTCTTTTTTGCGCAATTTTTATTGCCCTCGTAAAGATAGACGGAGTGTTGAGACCGATTGCCATAGGCAACACGCTGAGACGTATCGCGTCTAAATGCGCTGGAAGCAAGGCTCTCTCAGAGCGACAAACTTTTTTCGGAAACGTACAGGTAAGATGCGGTACCAAACGAGGAGCAGAAATAGCTGCACACACGTTTCGATGCCTAATTGAACGCGACGACAATCCAAAAAGTACTGTTCTTTTAAAAATAGACTTTAAGAATGCCTTTAACTCTCTAAATAGAGAAACAATGCTGAATCAGTTTTATTCAAATCGCCCCGAAGTATATAATTACACCCATTGCGTGTATAGTAAACCTAGTTACCTTTTTTACAGAAGCTCTGTCATAATGTCAGAAGACGGAACTCAGCAAGGTGACCCTGAATCCCCACCCTTTTTTGCGGAAATAACTCAGACGCTAGTCAAAAATTTGGAGTCGAAAAATAACATCTGGTATTTAGATGATGGAAATTTATCCGACGACTATAAGGTAGTACTCCGGGACATTAAAAGCATTCTGAAATCGGAACAGTTTTACGGCCTGAGTTTGAACACTGAGACGTGCGAATTTTGTTTTTTGGGACCGACTACAAGTACACAGTATAGTTCAATTTTAACACATTTTGGAAATAATAAAAATAAAAAAAAAAGAATAAATCGTCATTATAGGATCTCCAATCGGCGAACTTTGCCGAAAAGAATTGCTCGACAACAAAATTAAGGAGCTTGAAAAAATCTCGGTTGTCATTGACAAACTAGACGCCCATCATGATTTTCTACCTCCTGAAAAATTGCTTAAGCATGCGAAAACTCCTAGATTTTTTGCGTACGAGCCCTTGCTTTTTGCAAAATGATTTTTTGGAACGCTACGACAAATTCCTAAGAAACTCGTTATGCAAGGTCACTAATGTGAAAATGGATGATAACCAGTTTTTACAAGCAGTTCTCCCGGCAGCCAAAGGTGGCTTGGGCGTTTCTTCCGCTCGTCTACTCGCTTTACCCGCTTTCTTAGCCTCATCAGCAGGAGCAAAAAATGCCTTGAGCGAAATCTTTGGTTTAGAGCATGTGGATAGAGCCTATGATGATGCGCTTAAACGGTGGTTCGAACTTGGAAAAATTGAAATGGCTCCGGAAAATAAAATCCAAAAACATTGGACAGAGCCAATTTTTGATAGCGAAATTGCAGACTTGATTTTACGTCTCAAACCAACGGACGATAAAGGATTCAACGCGTTCCGAGATAAATTTGACTCCCATTGGTTGAACGTCATCCTGTTCAAAAATTTAAGGTTAAAACTGTCGAACCAACAACTCAGAATTGTAATAGGACTTCGATTAGGCTCAAAAATATGCGACCGGCATAAATGCGTGTGCGTAAAAGGCTTTACTGAGGATGGTTGGCATGGTCTTGCTTGCCTCAAAAGTGCAGGGAGATTCTCTAGGCATTGAAATCTGAATGCCCTTAAAAAGCAGAGTCTATCTTCTACTCTGATTCCGTCTGTTTTAGAACCACGACACCTCTACAGGACCGGTCAGAAGCGACCAGACGGTTTGACGCTCGTTCCATGGGCTGTTGGTAAGCAGCTCTTGTGGGTTGTAACGGTAGTAGACTCCTTAGATCCTTGTAGGATTATTGCCGGGTCTGTTTGTAACACTGGTACGGCTGCCGTTGAAGCGGAGGAATGAAAAAAATGACAGGTATAAAGATCGTGTAGATGATGGATATCTTTTTCAACCGCTAGTTTTTGAGATTCAGGGAGCGACCGGCCCCAGCACAGAATTTTTTTTTTGAGCAAGCTTTGTAAGAACCTAAGCATATGCACTGAGGAACCTTTTTAAAACAGAGAATCTCCCTGGCAATACAGATTGCGAACGCGTGTTCTTATTGAAGAAATGTAACCCGTGTCGATTTTAATTGAAAAGGACTTCAACACTTGTCATCTTCTTTCATCATTATCTTTTACATCTAAATATTTTGAGAATGCGTTAAAATTGTAAAGTCAAACAATTGTTTTCGCGCATTTTGTGCATCTTCTGGTTTTAAAAATTCTAAACTATCTGCACAAAATGATCAAATATTATAAAAAGTGTCATACACATTATTATTTCAAAATTTAAAAAACTCAACCAATCAAAACTTTACAAATATTACGTATTTATATTAATGTGTTAAATAATGTATTAATTATTATGTAACAATTTTTAAAGTTTTTGTTACAAATTTCTGAGAGTTTCAACCTTTTTTGTTTTTAAAATTTCGTTTTGTCGCGAATTTTTATGCTAACATGTAAGTTATTCCAAAGTTTTTTTTGTTTTAGCCAGAAATTTTCGATTCTCGAACTATAGCCTTAGTCGTAGGTTTCAAAATTTGAGGTTCAGGGTAACGGAAAATGGGGTCTTTTAAAACCAAGCGGTACACAGTTTTCAGACAAAACTTCTAAGAACGGAGATAAACAAGGCAAGAACAGATGAGAAAAACGTTGAAGTCAAACTAGAAAGGGCGAGAGGCGCAGTACAGAGGGGTGTAGATGAGAATTTTTGGCCTTCGTTAATTAAAGACTTAAGTCTTAGGGGACAAAGACAAACAACAACAGTCAAAGAGACCCATCAGAAGAAGCTGAGGAAACTATCAGAAAGGCAAGACCGCTCTCTAGGGAAGCAAGGTGAGGGTTCGGTAAGAGCTCTTGATGATGTTGAATTAGCAAATTGGGTACAACAATTGTTGGCATTAGGGCCGGAACATCGCATCAGGGATAAATTTAACGAGACACACTTTCTCGCCGACATTGACATCTTTCTATCAGATCTCAAAAATCGTAAAGTCGCCGGGGAGGCCCTTTGTGAGATCGAAGCTGAGGCAAAAGCCTATGCTAAAAGGGTAAAAAAACACCATCTGATAAAGGCGTTGGGAAGGCCCGAAAGTATCTGAAGAGTAATGGATTAGTTGCGGTACCGTTTGACAAAGGCGTGGGTTTTTGTGTAATGAGTAAGGACACCTACAAGAACAAGTTGTCGGAGACATTAGATTCAAATCAATTCAGCAAACGTAAAGGAACAAGTGATGCGATTGTTTTGAAGATAGAAAGAGACATCAATAAAGAGTTATTGGCTATGAGGAAAAAAGACGAAATAAGTGAGAATCTGATGAGGTCTACTGGGGGCAGCCCGTCAGGCTTTATGCGTTGGCGAAAGTGCATAAAGTGATTACCCCATTAAGACCGGTCACCTCTGTGCCTGGTAACTCTTATTATAACTTGAACAAGATTCTTGCAAAATTTTTTGAGAAAATTGAGGGCGCAAACACCGAAACCAACTCACTAGATGCGAGAGAAATCTTAAAGAGCACTAACCTTGAGCCCAATGAAAATTGAAACTTTGATATCTCTAGATGTGAAGAATTTGTAAACAAATGTTCCACTGAAAGAAGCAATAGACATAGCTCTGAGAAAACTGTCTGAGCAAGATGAACCACCATCAATTGCTAGGAAAACCATGAAAAGACTGTTGAACATGGCTGTTAGTCAAGTCCATTTCAAGTGCAATGAAACATGGTACGTTCAGAAAGATGGTTTGGCAATGGGGGCATCTCTTGCCGTTATTTTAGCAAATCTTTGGCTGAAGCAGTACGAAACTGCACTCTCGAGGAATATACCCGAAATGTTTTTGCCAGAGAAAGATCTCAACAGAATATGTCTCGAGTGCAATAAGAAAGTAACGTACAGGTCAAAAGGTGTAGAATGTGAATGCTGTTTGAACTGGTATCACGTAAAATGCGGTGATATATCAGATGATGAGTATCGAAATATAAGTGAAACCGTCTGGTACTGTAGAAAATGCATCGCAATAAGAGAGAAAAATAAGTCAGTGCAGCAAGCTAAGTTATTTCTCCGTTACGTTGACGATATAGTGAGAACAGTGAAGGGTGATCCGGGAAAAGTGCTACGGGCTGCAAGCTTACTACATGCAAATTTACAGTTCACAATAGAGACACCAAACACAAACGGAAAATGGGCATTTTTGGATTTACAAATTAGTATTGACAAAAGCAGGAAATTTAACTGTGTGTGATATCAAAAACCAACAGATACAGGTACCATACTAAATTTTAGAAGCTGCGCCTCCCTTCAGTAGAAGAGAAGTGTGATTGAAGGAACTGTTCACCGGGTTTCCTTAGTACGTCAACATGGGAAGAATATGATGAAGCTATGAAAATCAACCACGAGCAGTGGTTGGATAACCAATATCCGGAAAGTTGGTCATCGCGGATTGCATCCCATGTCCTTGAAAAGATCATCAGGGAGGGCAAAAACAAAAAAGAACATGGCTGAGAAAAAGAAGCCCTGTGATTATAGCAATGATTCACCACCCATCTTGATGGTCCAATACTTGATGGGCTGGGGGAATCACAGTCAGACATTAGCTAAAAAATTGCGCGATATCACCAATGCGCAGATAATTTTCACGACAAGGAAATTGAAAACTTGTATACCCTCTCTAAAATCCTCCTTTTCCAGTGAATTGAAATCAAAAGTGGTGTACAGGCTTGAATGTTGTGGGTGCAAATCCATCTTTGTTGGCCAGACGGTCCGACATATCACCACAAGGATTGAGGAACACCGAAAAGAGGATACCCCAGTTGGACAGCATATAAGGCATTATGGTAGTGAGAGTGGTAAGTCTGAATTTAAACGGGAAATAATCGACCAGGCGTCCAGCAGCATCGATTTACTCACATTAGAGGCACTGCACATTAGGAAAGAGAGACCGGCAATTAACACGCGCGATGAGTTTAGAAGTAGGGAGCTGACATTAAGACTACTGTTCCAGAATTGAAAAAATCTGGCTAAAACAAAAAATTTTTGAAATAACTTACAAGTTAGCATGAAAATTAGCGACAAAACAAAATGGTTGAAACAAAGAAGGTGAAAACTCTCAGAAATTTGTGACAAAATGTTTAAAATTTTTACATAATAGTTGTTACATAATTTCAGTAAAACTTGTAAAGTTTTGACTGGTTGATTTTTTTAAATTTTGAAATAATGATGTGTATGACACTTTTTATGATCTTTGGTCATTTTGTACTGATATATTAGAATTTTTAAAACCTGAAGATGCACGAAAATGTGCAAAAACGTTTGTTTGAATTTACAATTTTAACGCATTCTCAAAATATAGCCTCAGTGTCGAGTTTAGAAGTAGGGAGCTGACACTAAGGCTATAGTTCCAGAATCAAAAAGTTCTGGCCAAAACAAAATAATTTGAAATAACCAACATGTTAAAATAAAAATTAGCAACAAAACGAAATGGTTGAAACGAAGAAGGTGAAAACTCTCAGACATTTGTGACAAAATGTTTAAAATTGTTACATAATAGTTGTTACATAATTTCAGTAAAACTTGTAGAGTTTTGACTGGTTGATTTTTTTTAAATTTTGAAATAATGATGTTTTGCCAGTCGGTCATAATTGGAAGTTTGACCTTGAACAATGCGAATAACATACTTTTTGGGTAAAACGGAAATTTTCAAAAATTCGAATTGGACATGACATGCTCAGGTTTCTCACGACAACTGAAAATATCAGAAAAATAAGATCAGAATGACCGAATTACAATCGCGGGAAAGTGGTCAAATTTAGCAGCGGGAAATTGCTACTCGCAATTTCCGACACTTAATCTAAAGAGAGTAGAGCTGTCTTATTCGTGACAGAAAGTAATCGCGAGCTAAAGAACATCGACATTCAGTTAGACCAGAGTGAGCCTTCAGTGGAAAAGTAGACAATCGACGTCTCCCAATGGTCCAGACCAAAAACTCAATTTTCAAGCTAAAACTTGTTCGATTAGAACTTATTGAATCAAACTTAGTTCCCCAATTATTCTCAAGTTGCTTAATAATTTTGTTACCCCAATTCGCGAGTGTGCTGGTATGTAAGTACCCAAATTAGTTTTCTTGAGTGTGTTTTATGATTGTTATGTTGAGGTAAGGAGAGCTTTAAGTTGATCCATCTGAAATGGATCAAAGTTCCACTGTCTAATAAAAAGTAAGTATGCGGACTGTTCCGACCTTGTTTTTAACGGCAATCGCGTATTTTGGGTATCTTGAGATCTAAGTATGGGGACGTTCTTATTTTCTAGAGTGTGGGGCGGGGGGGGGGGGGTGTTGGTAGTGGCGTTTAAGTTGTAACGGGTTTTTAGTCTCATGCCGCAAGTGAACGGAATTGGCTCCGACTGTTCGTGGTGGAAAAACATAAGAGATAGTGTCCCTGACTCTTGAGCCAATGGTTTTAGGGCCTATTTTTCTTTAACCTCATATGTGACGCCAGTAGGCGACTCTTACATAGTGTTTTTATGGCGCTCCTGGGTGTTTTTACGACATCATGACTACGGAGTCGAACCCACTTGACACTGCTCCGGGCTACAGGCCCATTCTAGAATACCGGTGGTACGGTTCAGCGAGAACGTGTAAACCTTCCGGTTGTACCGTGATAGCTTTTTAAGAAAACTCGAGAAAACTTCCTGGTACGCTCTCCAAACGAGGCTTAGCTAACCGATTAAGGGGGAGGGAGTAACTAGGGGGACTAAAAAACGAGCAAAAGACAAAAAGCGAAACAAAAACCGAAAAAGAATAGAAAAAGGAACAAAAACCATAAAACAAAAAAAAATGACAGCGACTTTGACACCAGATTAGTTGGACCTTTATATTAATTAAATAGTATACCCATACTGTTTTTATAGGACCGATCGTTCGATCATTTCAGCAACTTGAAAAGGTGCCCGAGTATCGGGCGTTGTTAAGGGTTTTCAGATAGCTTGCAATTTAGCTGGACTACTAGGAGACTTAACTGGAAGGGGTGACCAGTCGAGTAGGAAAGTGGTTCACAGGGACTTAGCTGGACCATTAGGGGACTTGACTGGAACAGGTGACCAGCCAAAAGGGAAAGCGGTGCTGGTGATCAGGTGCAGGACACGTCAAGGAGACAACAAACACGGAATCAGAACAACAAGAGAGGACGGGGGTGTTCTCAAGTTGGTCATACGGGTATCGTTGAAATCCACATTACATTATAGGAGATAAGTGTAAAAATGGATAAGCGGAAATGCACTGTTTTGAGGAATTTTTTTACTCAAGCAGGCCTGGAAACAGGTTCTACGGTTTTCTCTCAAGAGGTTTAGCACCCGGCGCTTAAGGTACTTTTCGGCTTAAGAGGGAAGCTAAAGAGGGGTGAGGTTAGAAGGGGGCTCGTTAGGTTAGAGGTTGGCGGTTGTAAATTGTAAAAAGGGTGGACACATTAGAGTAAATAATTGATCGACATCGTCGATGTAGTTACATTAGAATCTTACACGCGTTGATTATAAGAAGCGGATATCCAAGTTTAAGATCGAATTAAGGAAGGTACCCTGGTCGGATCGGGTGGGGGGAACGAACGTAGACAGTTTTTGTGATAACCCATAAGATCGCTAGCAGGGGGAGGAAAACGCGTGGCAATTAGGTACCAGACGTTTTTTCAAATAAAAGGTTGACATAAGTCACCTTTGAATTTTAGGTGGGTTTAATTCTCTGTTTTTATCATTTTTTCCCTGTTTAAATTTTCACGTTTTTGGTAAAAAGTTTCAATCGGTTTTGAACAAACAGGTGATGACAAGACACCCCGAACAAGTTGGGTTTCAACTTGCATCAAAATATTAAAAGAGAGATAAGTACAGTGGGGTTGATAATTTTAACTTTTGGCCAGTAAGATTGGAAGAGTCTTGGGACAGTACAGTCTTGGGACAGTGGAGTATTGGGATAGTGGTCTTGGGACAGTACCAGGCAGTCTTGAAAAGTGCTATGGGCTGCAAGCTTACTACATGCAAATTTACAGTTCACAATAGAGACACCAAACACAAACGGAAAATGGGCATTTTTGGATTTACAAATTAGTATTGACAAAAGCAGGAAATTTAACTGTGTGTGATATCAAAAACCAACAGATACAGGTACCATACTAAATTTTAGAAGCTGCGCCTCCCTTCAGTAGAAGAGAAGTGTGATTGAAGGAACTGTTCACCGGGTTTCCTTAGTACGTCAACGTGGGAAGAATATGATGAAGCTATGAAAATCAACCACGAGCAGTGGTTGGATAACCAATATCCGGAAAGTTGGTCATCGCGGATTGCATCCCATGTCCTTGAAAAGATCATCAGGGAGGGCAAAAACA
Source organism: Symsagittifera roscoffensis (assembly GCF_963678635.1). Taxonomy (NCBI): domain Eukaryota; kingdom Metazoa; phylum Xenacoelomorpha; order Acoela; family Convolutidae; genus Symsagittifera; species Symsagittifera roscoffensis. The sequence continues at coordinate 12,275 of NW_026971161.1, forward strand.
AAAAAGAACATGGCTGAGAAAAAGAAGCCCTGTGATTATAGCAATGATTCACCACCCATCTTGATGGTCCAATACTTGATGGGCTGGGGGAATCACAGTCAGACATTAGCTAAAAAATTGCGCGATATCACCAATGCGCAGATAATTTTCACGACAAGGAAATTGAAAACTTGTATACCCTCTCTAAAATCCTCCTTTTCCAGTGAATTGAAATCAAAAGTGGTGTACAGGCTTGAATGTTGTGGGTGCAAATCCATCTTTGTTGGCCAGACGGTCCGACATATCACCACAAGGATTGAGGAACACCGAAAAGAGGATACCCCAGTTGGACAGCATATAAGGCATTATGGTAGTGAGAGTGGTAAGTCTGAATTTAAACGGGAAATAATCGACCAGGCGTCCAGCAGCATCGATTTACTCACATTAGAGGCACTGCACATTAGGAAAGAGAGACCGGCAATTAACACGCGCGATGAGTTTAGAAGTAGGGAGCTGACATTAAGACTACTGTTCCAGAATTGAAAAAATCTGGCTAAAACAAAAAATTTTTGAAATAACTTACAAGTTAGCATGAAAATTAGCGACAAAACAAAATGGTTGAAACAAAGAAGGTGAAAACTCTCAGAAATTTGTGACAAAATGTTTAAAATTTTTACATAATAGTTGTTACATAATTTCAGTAAAACTTGTAAAGTTTTGACTGGTTGATTTTTTTAAATTTTGAAATAATGATGTGTATGACACTTTTTATGATCTTTGGTCATTTTGTACTGATATATTAGAATTTTTAAAACCTGAAGATGCACGAAAATGTGCAAAAACGTTTGTTTGAATTTACAATTTTAACGCATTCTCAAAATATAGCCTCAGTGTCGAGTTTAGAAGTAGGGAGCTGACACTAAGGCTATAGTTCCAGAATGAAAAAGTTCTGGCCAAAACAAAATAATTTGAAATAACCAACATGTTAAAATAAAAATTAGCAACAAAACGAAATGGTTGAAACGAAGAAGGTGAAAACTCTCAGACATTTGTGACAAAATGTTTAAAATTGTTACATAATAGTTGTTACATAATTTCAGTAAAACTTGTAGAGTTTTGACTGGTTGATTTTTTTAAATTTTGAAATAATGATGTTTTGCCAGTCGGTCATAATTGGAAGTTTGACCTTGAACAATGCGAATAACATAATTTTTGGGTAAAACGGAAATTTTCAAAAATTCGAATTGGACATGACATGCTCAGGTTTCTCACGACAACTGAAAATATCAGAAAAATAAGATCAGAATGACCGAATTACAATCGCGGGAAAGTGGTCAAATTTAGCAGCGGGAAATTGCTACTCGCAATTTCCGACACTTAATCTAAAGAGAGTAGAGCTGTCTTATTCGTGACAGAAAGTAATCGCGAGCTAAAGAACATCGACATTCAGTTAGACCAGAGTGAGCCTTCAGTGGAAAGGTAGACAATCGACGTCTCCCAATGGTCCAGACCAAAATTCAATTTTCAAGCTAAAACTTGTTCGATTAGAACTTATTGAATCAAACTTAGTTCCCCAATTATTCTCAAGTTGCTTAATAATTTTGTTACCCCAATTCGCGAGTGTGCTGGTATGTAAGTACCCAAATTAGTTTTCTTGAGTGTGTTTTATGATTGTTATGTTGAGGTAAGGAGAGCTTTAAGTTGATCCATCTGAAATGGATCAAAGTTCCACTGTCTAATAAAAAGTAAGTATGCGGACTGTTCCGACCTTGTTTTTAACGGCATTCGCGTATTTTGGGTATCTTGAGATCTAAGTATGGGGACGTTCTTATTTTCTAGAGTGTGGGGCGGGGGGTGGGGGGGGGGGGGGGGGTGTTGGTAGTGGCGTTTAAGCTGTAACGGGTTTTTAGTCTCATGCCGCAAGTGAACGGAATTGGCTCCGACTGTTCGTGGTGGAAAAACATAAGAGATAGTGTCCCTGACTCTTGAGCCAATGGTTATAGGGCCTATTTTTCTTTAACCTCATATGTGACGCCAGTAGGCGACTCTTACATAGTGTTTTTATGGCGCTCCTGGGTGTTTTTACGACATCATGACTACGGAGTCGAACCCACTTGACACTGCTCCGGGCTACAGGCCCATTCTAGAATACCGGTGGTACGGTTCAGCGAGAACGTGTAAACCTTCCGGTTGTACCGTGATAGCTTTTTAAGAAAACTCGAGAAAACTTCCTGGTACGCTCTCCAAACGAGGCTTAGCTAACCGATTAAGGGGGAGGGAGTAACTAGGGGGACTAAAAAACGAGCAAAAGACAAAAAGCGAAACAAAAACCGAAAAAGAATAGAAAAAGGAACAAAAACCATAAAACAAAAAAAAATGACAGCGACTTTGACACCAGATTAGTTGGACCTTTATATTAATTAAATAGTATACCCATACTGTTTTTATAGGACCGATCGTTCGATCATTTCAGCAACTTGAAAAGGTGCCCGAGTATCGGGCGTTGTTAAGGGTTTTCAGATAGCTTGCAATTTAGCTGGACTACTAGGAGACTTAACTGGAAGGGGTGACCAGTCGAGTAGGAAAGTGGTTCACAGGGACTTAGCTGGACCATTAGGGGACTTGACTGGAACAGGTGACCAGCCAAAAGGGAAAGCGGTGCTGGTGATCAGGTGCAGGACACGTCAAGGAGACAACAAACACGGAATCAGAACAACAAGAGAGGACGGGGGTGTTCTCAAGTTGGTCATACGGGTATCGTTGAAATCCACATTACATTATAGGAGATAAGTGTAAAAATGGATAAGCGGAAATGCACTGTTTTGAGGAATTTTTTTACTCAAGCAGGCCTGGAAACAGGTTCTACGGTTTTCTCTCAAGAGGTTTAGCACCCGGCGCTTAAGGTACTTTTCGGCTTAAGAGGGAAGCTAAAGAGGGGTGAGGTTAGAAGGGGGCTCGTTAGGTTAGAGGTTGGCGGTTGTAAATTGTAAAAAGGGTGGACACATTAGAGTAAATAATTGATCGACATCGTCGATTTAGTTACATTAGAATCTTACACGCGTTGATTATAGGAAGCGGATATCCAAGTTTAAGATCGAATTAAGGAAGGTACCCTGGTCGGATCGGGTGGGGGGAACGAACGTAGACAGTTTTTGTGATAACCCATAAGATCGCTAGCAGGGGGAGGAAAACGCGTGGCAATTAGGTACCAGACGTTTTTTCAAATAAAAGGTTGACATAAGTCACCTTTGAATTTTAGGTGGGTTTAATTCTCTGTTTTTATCATTTTTTCCCTGTTTAAATTTTCACGTTTTTGGTAAAAAGTTTCAATCGGTTTTGAACAAACAGGTGATGACAAGACACCCCGAACAAGTTGGGTTTCAACTTGCATCAAAATATTAAAAGAGAGATAAGTACAGTGGGGTTGATAATTTTAACTTTTGGCCAGTAAGATTGGGTTTTTAGGGAAAATTTTTTTCTAGAGCTCAAGTGCTGTTACCAGGTACAGTGGTTCAAGAGTCCCGACAACGAAAGAGAAGAGTTCCTAATGTCCCAACACTTAATAGAGAAGTCCTAGGACAGTCCCGAAGAGTCTTGGGACAGTACAGTCTTGGGACAGTGGAGTATTGGGATAGTGGTCTTGGGACAGTACCAGGCAGTCTTGGGACAGTGGTCTTGGGACAGTAGTCTTGAGATAGTGCAGTCTTGGGACAGTGGTCATGGGACAGCAGTCTTGGGACAGTGCAGTCTTGAGACAGGCAGTCTTGAGACAGTGGATTTGGGACAGCAGTCTTGGAACAGCAGTCTTGGGACAGTGTAGTCTTATGACAGTGGTCTTGGGACAGCAGTCTTGGGATAGTGCAGTCTTGGGACAGTCTAGTCTTGGTACAGTGCAGTCTTGGGACAGTGGTCTTGTGACAGCAGTCTTGAGACAGTGGTCTTGGGACAGTGCATTCTTGGGACGGTGGTCTTGGGACGGTGCAGTCTTGGGACAGTGGTCATGGGACAGTACAGTCTTGGGACAGTACCTTAAAGGTCCTGGGACAGTACCGAAGAGTCTTGGGACAGTACCAAGAAGTCCTGGAACAGTACCAGAGAGTCTTGGGACAGTGTAGTCTAGGGACAGCAGTCTTGGTACAGTTAAGAGAAGTCTTGGGACAGTACCTAAGAGTCTTGAGACAGCACCAGAGAGTCTTGGGACAGTACATAGAAGTCCTGGGACAGTACCAGGAAGTCTTGGGACGGTACAAAAAAGTTGTGCGACGGTACTAAAAGGTTTTGGGACAGTGCGAAATAGCTCAACGCTCAATTAAAAGCAAAAGGACCGGTCCAAACGATTAAATCGCGAAAGATCCGTTTTATTAAGATCACGAGTAGAAAGGCGGAGTAGGGTAACGATAGCAGAAAGAAGAGTTATAGAGTCAAAGACAAATCATGACTCGTCGCAACGAAAGGTAACACCGTTTGACCCAAGAATAATAAGAAAGAACTTTTCAGTGCGCATGGTCAACACACGTTACGCAAAAAAGAACAAGACGAAAGCCAGCGCTGAGTGGGGACAAACGGAACCTGCTATAGAAATTGGTCTTGAGACACCAGATCAGATTGTTGATGAGGTGGAGAAGAAGACAACGGAGTCGACACCGATGCCGAATGCAGAAGAACAAAAGCAAAAGACGATGGAATTCTCGCCGATAGACACTGTGGAGGACGCGACGGGCAACACGCCGGAAACCATAAAGGACGAGTCGCAAACGAGAAGAACGTCATTCACAGAGAGGTTCGCAAAGATGGTTGGAATGAAATCAAGAGACATAGTGGAGGACGAACCGAAGGCCGTGAAAGGCAAAACGTTTGGAACAGTTTCCACGATAACAACAGAAGCCAACCAAGGCGATGATCAGGTCAAACATGGGGCAACAGCTAGTGATGGGGCAACAGATGACCATGAAACACCAACTCCTCTAGAGCTGGGCGATTTAATGGCGAAGTTAGATCAGATTGACAGAAAACTAAAGTGCAGCGAGGAGGGTCGAGAGGTGATAAGGAATGAAATAAGTTACAACAAAAACGAGTACGTAGACAACTACTTTAATCTGGCAAGGGCGACGGAGGAAAAGCTTCAGCAGATGTCAGAGAAGATAGAGGCCACTGACAAAGAACGAGAGAAGAACATCAAAAAAGACACACAAGAAATTAAGCAACGGTATGACACCGTGAACAGTAAGCTAGGAAGTCTGGAAACGAGGATGGACACTATGAGCAGAGACCAGGCGGAGAGTTCGTGTGCCATACAGTCCAAACTAGATACCATCTTGAGAAACTCAATAACACAAGACAATTTGGTAACAAATCGAGCACAAGGCAACAGAGTCGATTTCGTGGAACCACAACGGAACAAACGGAAGTCAACACAATTACCACCAACCCGGGAAGAACAATAACGTGGGACCGGATGCCATGACGTGGGCGAGCACCTGGGAAATGATGAACAGGACACTGGAGACCTTCGCCACGAGGAACACCGACTCGAGCGAAAGAGGAGGTGGCAAATCCAGGAAAACTTTCAAGAAACCGAAAGAACTTAAGGACGACGCAGATGGGTGCATCGACACATGGGTAGAAGTCATGAGACTACACCTGGAACAACCTGAATGACGAGAGACAGGCCTGCACTGCGATATTGAGCATTCTAGAAGGCACAGCGTTAAAATGTGTAGTTGCGAAGAAGGAGGATGAACGCGACACTGCGGACGACAAGACCTTCGAGATATTGTTGAATCGATCCGGGTCAGGCATGAAGGGTCACCAAGCGATGATGAGATTTGATAAGAGGAGGCAAAGGGACCATGAATCAACTGATCCGTTCCTGGATGATCTTGAGAGCTTGAGACGAAGGAGTGATCCTGAAGAGTCAACAATTAGAAGGAACTTTAGCATCGCCTCGAAGTTCATCGATGGGGTAAAAAGCGACGACTTGAGAACAATGTTGGCAACGTACTACACACTGTCGAAAGATTATGCACCGACTCCAGAAGAGTTGAGACAAAAGTCAAGGGAGTACATGCTGATGAAGCCTAAGAATTACTCGTATTCAGAGATCAGGAATATGCAAGGGGGGAGTCAACCACAAAGGTCGTCATGGTACAAGCCTAGAGATGACATGGACAAAGGTAGATCATGCGCAAATTGCGGGTCAGCGGATCATCACGTGGCGGATTGCACGAAGTACAAGCAGAGCATTAAGAGCCTAGGATATGCACTAGATGAGGAAGATATGAGCCAGATGGAAGAACACATGGAGTTCTATAGTGGCTTGATCATCAAAATAGGTGCAAGATGCTTCTTCTGCAATCAAGAGGGGCACTTCAAGATGGACTGTCCATTGTTTTGGGAAGCAGTAAAGAACCAGAGTAACCCCAAGCACAAGTTGGCGTTGGCGGCGGTGCAGAACCAGAAAAACAGACAAACAGACTTTGAAACAAAGAATTCGGAGACACCGAGTGCAGAATTATCGACAAAGACGGTGAAGGCTGTAACGCAAGTCAGCAGTGCCATGGATGCCATGGCCAAGAATTCCCTGGAGATAAATTATGAGAGAGCAGCTGCAGAGGCCATCAACAAAGTAAAACTTATTGCACCTAAGTAATCTGCGAATTCACATTGATGTGTTCGCAGATTACTTAGGTGCAATAAGTCCGCAGACAACTTCTAGAGCCCTGAGGGCACTACTAACAAGAGATGGCAGCAAGTCAGTCCGCGTCGAGAACATATATACGGAGGCTTATGGTCCGCATGAGGTGATGTTAAACATAGACGGGATAATCATCTACACGAAAACCATGATAATATGCGACGAAGACTTAGCCGGACAGATCTACGTGGGCAAAGAAGATTTGAAAGTGAGATCGATTGGACACTGCGCCATGTTGGAAGAACATGCAATGCACATCGGGACGTAGGCAGATCTATCAGCACATGTGCTTGACATAAGTGGCAAGAAGACTCGGTTACGCGGGTTACTTGATACAGGGGCAGTCTTGAGTGTTATACGAATTGAAACTTGGGAGCGAATGGGTTTCAACAAGGGTGATTTGATAGACTCGAGATTACGGCTGTCAGCTGCAAACAAAGGGGCGCTGCGGGTGCTAGGCAGAGCACCAATAATAGCCCTAAACCTGGGAGAACGCAACCTGTGCATGAGCTTTCTCGTGGTAGAAAACCTAGATGAGTCTGACCAATTCATTTTAGGTAGAGACTTCATCAGGAACTTCGACGTAACGAGTTGAATGTTTTTTCTTATTCTGTAAGGGAAGTAGGAACGTTTTTTTTTTTAAATTTTAAAAATTTGATCCACATAACAGATTTTTGTAAATAATAATGTTGTAAATAGAAGCACTTGTAAATAAAAATCATGAGGCGGAGTAGGGTAACGACAGAAGAAAGAAGAGTTATAGAGTCAAAGACAAATCATAACTCGTCGCAAGGAAAGGTAACACCGTTTGACCCAAGAATAACAAGAAAGAATCTTTCAGTGAGCATGGTCAACACACGAAGCGCAAAAAAGAACAAGACGAAAGCCAGCGCTGAGTGGGGACAAACGGAACCTGCTATAGAAATTGGTCTTGAGACACCAGATCAGAGTGTTGATGAGGTGGAGAAGAAGACAACGGAGTCGACACCGATGCTGAATGCAGAAGAACAAAAGCAAAAGACGATGGAATTCTCGCCGATAGACACTGTGGAGGACGCGACGGGCAACACGCCGGAAACCATAAAGGTTGAGTCGCAAACGAGAAGAACGTCATTCACAGAGAGGTTCGCAAAGATGGTTGGAATGAAATCAAGAGACATAGTGGAGGACGAACCGAAGGCCGAGAAAGGCAAAACGTTTGGAACAGTTTCCACGATAACAACAGAAGCCAACCAATGCGATGATCCGGTCAAACATGGGGCAACAGCTAGTCATGGGGCAACAGCTGACCATGAAACACCAACTCCTCTAGAGCTGGGCGATTTAATGGCGAAGTTAGATCAGATTGACAGAAAACTAAAGTGCAGCGAGGAGGATCGAGAGGTGATAAGGAAGGAAATAAGTTACAACAAAAACGATACCTAGACAACTATTTTAACCTGGCAAGTGTGACGGAGGAAAAGCTTCAGCAGATGTCAGACCAGATAGGGGCCACTGACAAAGACCGAGAGAAGAACATCAAAAAAGACATACAAGAAAATAAGCAACGGTATGACACCGTGAACAGTAAGCTAGGAAGTCTGGAAACGAAGGTGGAGACTATGAGCAGAGACCAGGCGGAGAGTTCGTGTGCCATACAGTCCAAACTAGATGCCATCTTGAGAAACTCGATAACACAAGACAATCTGGTAACAAATCGAGCACAAGGCAACAGAGTCGATTTCGTGGAACCACTCCGGAACAAACGGGAGTCAACGCCATTACCACCAACCCGGGATGTAGCAAGCGCAGTGCCGGGGGGCCAAGACAGTAAAGAAGAGTGGAAACGCAAATACGACGAGTGGTCCAAGGGATTCCACGACGAACAATAACGTGGGACCGGATGCCATGACGTGGGCGAGCACCTGGGAAATGATGAACAGAACACTGGAGGCCTTCGCCACGAGGAACACCGACTCGAGCGAAAGAGGAGGTGGCAAATCCAGGAAAACTTTCAAGAAACCGAAAAAATTTAAAGACGACTCAGATGGGTGCATCGACACATGGGTAGAAGTCATGAGACTACACCTGGAACAAGACAACCTGAATGACGAGAGACAGGCCTGCACGGCAATATTGAGCAACCTAGAAGGCACAGCGTCAAAATGTGTAGTTGCGAAGAAGGAGGAGGAACGCGACACTGCGGCCAAGATCTTCGAGATATTGTTGAATCGATTCGGGTCAGGCATGAAGGGTCACCAAGCGATGATGAGATTTGATAAGAGGAGGCAAAGGGACGATGAATCAATTGATCGGTTCCTGGATGATCTTGAGAGCTTGAGACGAAGGAGTGATCCTGAAGAGTCAACAAACAGAAGGAACTTTAGCATCGCCTCGAAGTTCATCGATGGGGTAAAAAGCGACGACTTGAGAACAATGTTGGCAATGTACTACACACTGTCGAAAGATAATGCACCGACTCCAGAAGAGTTGAGACAAAAGTGAAGGGAAAACATGCTGATGAAGCCTAAGAAGTACTCGTATTCAGAGAACAGGAATATGCAAGGGGGGAGTCAACCACAAAGGTCGTCATGGTACAAGTCTAGAGATGACATGGACAAACGTACATCATGCGCAAATTGCGGGTCAGTGGACCATCACGTGGCGGATTGCACGACGTACAAGCAGAGCATGAAGAGCCTAGGATATGCACCACATGAGGAAGATATGAGCCAGATGGAAGAACACGAGTTCTATACTGGCTTGATCATCAAAATAGGTGCAAGATGCTTCTTCTGCAATCAAGAGGGGCACTTCAGGATGGACTGTCCATTGTTTTGGGAAGCAGTAAAGAACCAGAGTCACCTCAAGCACAAACAGAAAAACAGACAAACAGAGTTTGAAATAAAGAATTCGGAGACACCGAGTGCGGAATTATCAAACAAGACGGTGAAGGCTGTAAATCAAGTCAGCAGTGCCATGGAGGCCAAGGCCATGAATTCCCTGGAGATAAATTATGAGAGAGCAGCTGCAGAGGCCATCAACTAAGTGAAACAAGACCTAGCCACGAGCGAAATCGAGCAACGATTGAAACAGGAGATCGAAAGGCAGAAGCTGAACGAAACGTTAAGTGGGTTAGTACCAAAGCCAGAAGCCGAAGTGGGAGCGACAAAGAGTGGAAATTGCCAAACTCTGAAAACGGTGACGGGAAAACCATTCCGCATAACGAAGATTGGATCCAAGATAAATTCAATAATCACAGTGGGCGGCCACGAAGTAACGAGGAATCTAAGCGAACCCAGCGATCAGACAATAATTCACATTGATGTGTACGCAGATTTCTTAGGTGCAATAAGTCCGCAGACAACTTCTAGAGCCCTGAGGGCACTACTAACAAGAGGTGGCAGCAAGTCAGTCCGCGTCGAGAACAGAAATACGGTGGCTTATGGTCCGCATGAGGTGATGTTAAACATAGACGGGATAAACATCTACACAAAAACCATGATAACATGCGACGAAGACTTAGCCGGACAGATCTACGTGGGCAAAGAATATTTGAAAGTGAGATCGATTGGACACTGCGCCATGTTGGAAGAAGATGCAATGCACATCGGGATGGAGGCAGATCTATCAGCACATGTGCTTGACATAAGTGGCATGAAGACTCGGTTACGCTGGTTACTTGATACAGGGGCAGTCTTGAGTGTTATACCAATTGAAACTTGGGAGTAAATGGGTTTCAACAAGGGTGATTTGATAGACTCGAGATTACAGCTGTCAGCTGCAAACAAAGGGGCTCTGCGGGTGCTAGGCAGAGCACCAATAATAGCCCTAAACCTGGGGGAGCGCAACCTGTGGATGAGCTTTCTCGTGGTAGAAAACCTAGATGAGTCTGACCAATTCATTTTAGTCAGAGACTCATCAGGAACTTCGACATAACGACTGATTTAAACAATGCTATGTTCAAGATACGGAACCCGGATAGGAGGTACTTAATTAAACCGGTAAATTTAATAAAGGCGGATGAAAATAAAGCACCGGTATTCTTGAGTAGGAAGGTGAGGCTGAAAGCGAACGAAGCGGCAATTGTAAGCTTGCGAATGAAAAACTATAATGAACTAAGTGACAATAAGCAAGTATACATAGTACCAAATCCTAATAGTCAAAGTGCTGCTGTTTTAGGAAGATCCGTCTCAATAACCAAGAGCGGTCTCTGCGTCAGTGTCTTGTTGAATACTCTTGATATACCCATCACGATACAGAGGGGTAGAAAGCTGGGATATGCTTTACTCTTGAAAACTCGATATGAAATGACTGAAAATCCAAAACAGAATGAAGTTTATGATTGTCCCAATCATAGGGACAAAATTTGTATCTTGAGACGATTGAAGAAAATAAAAGGTTCATCAGGTCTTGTAAAATTGTCTTGTAAAATCACAAGTCAGAGACAGACGATGGACTTTTGAGCTGTTCCAATTTTCCGCAAAACCCACACTAGATGAAATGCAAAGAGATAAACCGGATCTACCGGAAATAGAACATTTTAGGGCAAGATAACGGACGAACAGCTCGAAGCCATCAAGGATGTACTGGAGCGGAATGAGGATGTTTTTTCGAAACATAAGGCAGACATTGGATGTTGTAATTTTGTTGAACTAGAAATAGAGTTTGAGGAGTCTGCGGTACCGCACAGGGAGGGGGCGAGGCGCATGACCCCACACAAATCGGATGCATGTAGGAAAGAAATAGAGACTTTACTAGAGTATGATATGATAGAACCATCCAAATCATCGTGGGCGTGTGGAGTAGTGATGGCGAAAAAGAAAGGCGACCAAATGAGGCTATGTGGTGACTTTCGGTATCTGAACTCCGTCACGGTGAAGGATGCCTATCCCCTACCTAGAATTGATGAGAGCCTCTCGAAGTTAGGTGATGCAAAGTTTTATACGACTCTTGATTTAGGTTTGACCTTTTTGTAGGTCCCACTGAGGAAGCAGGACAGGGACAAAACGGGTTCATCTGCGAGCTAGGGCTGTTTCAATGGAAACGGATGCCATTTGGTCTTTGCAATGCCACGGCCACATTTCAACGGTTGATGGCACACGCATTGATAGGTGTGACAAAGAAATACGGCAATTTAGTAATGTGCTACATGGATGACGTGGTAATAGCAACGCTTACACTGAAAGACCACATCGAGCGACTAGACGAGGTGTTTGCATGCACGAAGAGGTCGGGACTAAAGTGCAAACAATCAAAGTGCGGGATACTCAAGGACTCGATAAAATACTTGGGAAGGATGGTGAACAGACACGGCATCAGACCAGACCCAGATGCAGTAGAAGCGGTTCTGACCTAGAAATCGCCAAAAACGGAACATCCGTTGATGAGCTTCCTGGGTTTTGCGAACTATTACAGGGAGTTCATAAAGGGCTACGCGGACAAAGTATACCCGATGCAACAACTAATGAGGCACAAAGGTAAGAAGTTCACGTGGAACAACGCGGCGGAAGAGTCATTCCAGAGAATAAAGAAAAAGTTGTGCAAGGCACCGGTGCTAGGGATGCAAACGGAAAAAGGAATGTACGTGCTGGACACGGATGCATCGGTAGTCGCGATTTCTGGCATTCTCCATCAAGAACAGGAATGGAATGGGAAGACAGTCTTAAGATCAATAGCCTACGGTAGTAAGGTCTTGAGTGAAACGGAAATGAAGTACGGGGCGCCCAAATCAGAGATGTTCGCGGTGGTTACCCTTGTCGAGAAGTATAGAGCATACTTAGGCAGCGAGCCATTCAAGTTGCGAGTCGACAACAGGGCACTCAGCTGGCTGAAAACGTACTCAATGGATCAGAGCTACATCGTGAGGTGGATAGTTCGCCTGGACGGATACAACATGATAATTGAGCATAGGACAAGAGACAAACATTGAAATGCCGATAGCTTGAGTAAGAAGACGGAGTTCTACGAGAGGCAGGAATAAAGATAGGCGGATAGGCCCGAAATCAAGGATGGCTTCTCCTTCATGGATAAAGAAACATATAACAGTCTTCCACTCATGAGATGGCTCGACAAGTCAGGCAAACCGATAGAAGATCAACCCGAATTACCGAAAGAGCTTCCAGAGAAAACAATCTTAAAAAGAACTCAAGAGGTGCCGATGGAGATAATGCTCAAGTCGAAGATTGTGAGGGAGAATCTCAAGGCGAAAGGCTATAATCTGAACCAATTAGAGACGGGAAGGCCAGTGATAGATGAAGACTTGAGGATATTACTCGAGAAACTGGCAGACGATAAACCCGTGATCAAAGAAAAGGGTATGGAGGAACCAGAAGTCACGATATTAAGAAGGAATGAAGCGGGTGGTAGCGAGAACTCCTTAAAAGATAAATTTGACGGGAAAAAAGTCGTGCAGTCATTGGTTGATTTGATAAAATCCCTGGTGACATACTTGAGCGGACTCGGGTTAGGAAGAAGAAAGTGGCATTTAAGGAGGAGGATGAACACCTTGGACTAGGTGAAGAGTCCAGGGAGTGGCCCACAGTTGAAGAAGATGCTGGAGAAGAAAAATTGTCCGGGGAGTGTGAAGAGTGGGATGAAGATTCGGAGAAGAGCAGCGATGACCATGATAGTCTATGCATGATACTGGCGGAAGAGAAGATGAGACACCGCGACAGGGAGCTACAGATTGATCCCTCCTCAGGAACGTACAATTTGGATCAGCAAGAAGTGCGAGGAGGTGAAGAACTTGAGAAAATTGCAGTATCGAAAAAACCATTTAGGGAGCTATCGTGCAACTCAAATGTCAGAACAAATCTGGTGCCAGAAGATGACAGGAAGATCACGAGGAGGATAGTATGCGTAAAGCTGAAGGATGACATCCACAACCCTGGAGAAATGAATGGTCAGATAATGGCACTAAAAGAACACGTCAAGGCAAGATATAGGCTGTCGGATCTAATACGGGCCCAAAAGAATGACAAGATGACAAGTAACCTCTCCAAATGGATCCGGACGGGGTCCAAGGAGAAGGGGGACCTGGAAGAAGACAGCTACAAGATCTTGAGCCAGTTCTACAAAGATAGAAAAGATTTACTCTATCACACAGCTGATGGGGTGGTAGCATGCAAGAGAAAAGACGAGAAGATATTACACAAGCATAACCTCATCATACTGCCACAGTTGTATCAGACTGAAGTGTTATTCAGATCGCATGACCAAATGGGGCACCAGGGGATAGACAAGGTGCAACAAAAAAATATATATTTCGTAGGTTTGACTGGCCAGGATTAAGGAAAGCTTGCGAGGGATGGGTGAACGCATGCCTGGCATGCCTACAAGCGAAAGACCCAAGGAAGATGAAGTTCCCACTCAAATCCGTTGAAAGCTCGGAATTTAACGAGGTTGCGCAGATAGACCATCAAAAGATCTGCATGACAGAATTGGGATGTAACCAGATACTGGTCATAATAGATCATTTCACAAAGTTGGCAGAAGCAGTGCCGTGTCAAACAGCCTCGGCAGAGGAGACTTGTGACCACCTGATAACAGAATGGATATCACGGTATGGTTGTCCCATGACAATTCAGTCGGACAACGGAAAAGCCTTAGTGGGGGATCTGACGAAAGAATTGATGAAGAGGTCACACATTGCTCAAGCGCACTCAACGACCTACCATCCCCAGACCAACGGGTTAGTGGAGAGACAGAATAGAACGTTGGTGAACACGCTGAGGATATACTGCTCAAGATATATGACAGACTGGGATAAATATCTGCCGCAAGTGGTATGGGCATACAACAGTAGGCAATACTCAACAACAGGAATCAGTCCCTTCATGATGTTGACGGGCAGGGAAAAAGCGATGCCTCTAACATTCTTTTACCCAGAATACGGAGAGAAAAAGACTTCGCCTTAAGCTTATGTGAAAGAAGCGGTTAAGAGACAGCAGGAACTAAACGAGCTCTGCAGATAGAACACAGCGCAAGCACAAATGAGACAGCGGAAGACATACGATGAGAAAATAATGCAAGCGAAACCATATGCAGTGGGTCAATACGTCTGGGTCTTCCAGAATGTTATACCTCCCAGTGGGACAAAGAAACTACTTAAGAAATGGAGAAGACCGTTCATGATAACGGAAGTGCACCAGCAAGGACGGTTCTACCGCTTGATTACGGGGCGTGCAGCGCATTATGAAAACTTGAAACCTCTTGTCCCGCCCCCAGAAGACTGGTGCGTACCGCAGAATATGGAATGACTCGAGTACCTATTGGTGGAGCCAGCTTGCGAGGTGAACGAAGAGGGAACCAGAGAGAAAAATGATGGCAACGAGGACATGAGTTTGGATGATAATGAAAAGATAGAAGCGGACTCAGAGGCGGAATCTTTTGTGGAAGAAGACTGGAACGATTCGGAGCAGGACGAGGTGCCGAAGTGGACAGAACAGGACTTGCCGATACCAGCGGGAACCAGGAGTGGCAACTGCAAACGGACAGGCATGAGGTACAATAGGTACGGGGATGACTTTTTGATTGATAAGATACAGCCTGATGAATTATGCAAAGAGCTACTGAGTGTGGGCGAACTAGCAGCCGACGCTGGATGGCAAATCATCAACGATAGTGAACACTATCCGCAGGAAGACTACTCCACACCGGAACAAGAGACGGATCTGGAACAGAGCGAGATAGAGAGGAGGGAAAATACAAACCTGAGAATACTAGAGTGGATGCTCGATGTCAAGAGCGGAAGTGATGAGGGGCAAAGCATTCAACAAGTCGACTTGTCGGCGGAAAAACACGTGCAAACGGAAGATCCCTTCTTCGGTTGGACAGCAACAGACAGGCCGCTCGAGATTTCTCCAGATAACTTAGACCCAGCATCATCGACCGGGACCTCGATTAATATTTTTGTCAGGAGAATGGGGGTAGGACTTACCCACACCGAAAATTTGATGATAAAGTAACTCAAGAAAGTGAGAAAAATAATAGATCTGGAACTGGATGAGGAGGAGGCTGAGTCTACCATAGGGAGGAATTTCAAAACAAAATTTGAAATTCCAAATGAACACTCGGAGAATATCCTGATCACGGACAGTGACTTCATCTTGTCAGATAGGACCAGTGCGATCTGTATAACGGCTGACATGAGCTTCAAATCAAGACTAGAGGCCGACTTCAAGAGAGAGTATCAGAACGTGGAGTTTCTATTCAGTCAGAGACCGGGGCTGGGAGGAATGGCTGCGCTTCCCCCATCAGTCTCACAAGTTCCGGGGAAGTACTTATGCTTTCTGGTAACGAGGGTCAATGAAAGGAACACAACAGACCCTGAGCACGTGATGCTGGCAATAACAAGGCTGCGAGACTTCATGGTCGAAAGAGGAATAATGGAGGCCTCGTTGCCGGTCTATGACCCGATGGGGGGACGTTGAGCCCAGGGGAACTGTACGCTGTCCTACACGTGGTCTTCGCATAAATAGAAATAATGGTACACCTACACTAAAAATACTACTTAAGCATCGCCTGAGCTACGTGTGGACAAGGGAGGTCTTGAGTCAGCGGTACATGGGGATCTCGAGTAGGGGTACTCGGGGATCTCGGAGCAGGTAGATGGGTTTTAACGTAATTGGCATGGCAATTAAAATTTAAAGAGTTGACGGTGCTAAAACATTAAATGAATATGCATGCTCTTAAAAAACTTCCAATTGAACAATTTTAGTAAAAACAATAGGAGGAATAATGTTTCAATCACAATAATGGGGGGGGGTTTAGGTTAGGAATGGAACCAATGAGTCTAAAAAGTGGATTTTATTTTCAGATTGATTTGTTAAATCGAGTTGACGACCTAGACACACTCATTTGAAAGTAAAAAGAAGGTCTTGAACAAAGTTCACGATCAGTAACATTCGAAAGAGATATTTCTCAAGTACTCAAGTTGGTTGGTCCGGTAATACTCAAGTTGGTTGGTACGGTAATACTCAAGTTGGTTGATACGCAAGATCATTTAGAAATTGTACAAATGGCAGATCGATTTTGGAACTCCATGCCTGCTGCGCTAAAGAGGCCTACGCTCGATGAATTTTATAGACGCTTGAGGGAGCTGGACTACACCCAAGTGGATGAGAGGATGGCAGTGATGTTGAACGCCATTCTGCGGTTAGAGGAGCAAGGTGAATGCAGGGAGTCCGCGACGGAAGCTGTCTTGATGGTCGGCTACACCACAGAAGGGATATCTAATCAAGAACAGACCAGGTGGTTGTCCTGGAATGTGGATGGAGGTGTGAGAGGATTCGACTTGGTAAGAAATCCTGGCTTGAGCAACAACACTGAGTACGGCGCGGGAGAGTTCCCGTTACCGACCAGACTACCGGCAAGATCCGCGGGCCAGTCCACAAGCAAACCACCTTCTATGATGCGAGCACGGCAAACGGAGTAGACATATCCTGACCTCAGTAACCTGAAGACGGAACTGGAGAGGGCGCAGAGGGAGAAGAATAATGCGAATCTTGACCGGGATGGCGCTAAACTCTAGAGGGATCAAGCGAATCTGGAGAGAGACCAAGCGATCCTTGAGAGGGACCAGGCGCGGCGTGACCTGGACATGTTAAAAGCAGAATACCAACGGACAGAAAAGCAAGAACAAAGGGTACGAGAGATTGAAGCGAACTGCGAGCAGTTGAAGTCAGAACTTGAAAAAATCCAGCGGCGACAACGAGAGTTCGACAGGCAAAAGGAAAAGGGGACCAGGACTACGGAACGAGCAGCTGCGGGCTCAAAGCCAGAGTCACGCATGGAGGTGGATGAGGTTCCTAGGTCAAAGGGACGATTCAACTTAGACCGCGCGGCTCAAGAGCACATGAACGAAGCACTGGAAGTGTGGATACCAACCGAGTCAGTGTTCTCCATGCGTGGTTTGGAGACGCAACCGATACGCCCACTGATGGATTTGGCACTGCCAGGATATACCCCGAGCTCAACGCCGAGCAGCAGTCAGGTGAGCGGGAGCTCGTCGCGTCTCAAGGAATTAAACGAGGGGCTACAGCTGGGAAACCGTGAAAGTCCAATTAGAGCGGAGCAACCCCCAACTGGGAGGGAGCAGCCTGTCAGGAATGTAGTGATCGCAAGCTATAAGAAGAATACGGATGGCAGATATCACAGGTACAACCGCATGGATTGGAACGCGGCGCAGCGGGCGAGAAAGGATTGCTTCCATGAAGCGTCTTGGGCTGAATACTATACAAGGCTACGAATACCGGAGGGTGCAGTTCTCCTGATTGTAGGGGACAGCCTGATACGGGTGCTGACCCGGATCCAGTCGCACTGGCGGACTGGAATCCTGAGTTTCTCTGGAGCCGCAACGCCGCAGATGTTGGCATCACTCGAGATGCTGGGGATGGCAAGAATGTACACGGTGACTCTAATGATGGGGACCAATGACGTGTCCAGAAGTGAATCAAGAAAAGTGATGAGGCTACATGATAAAATGAGCTGCATTCTGGAGAAGTTGCGGATTCAGATGGATCCAGCCATACTCACAATTTGCACCATCCCTTATAACATGAAGGCCGACCAACATGCGATGGAAATGAATGACAGAGTGCGGAACCTGAACGAAATAATCAGGCAGATACATCAGAGGAGTGTCCTTCCCGTCAGATTGTTGGACGTAGCAGACCAGATGGAGCGATCCTTCCCGGAGGATGCGTCTTCAGACGGAATCCATTTTGACAGACCTAGGGAATGGAGTGGTTGAACAACGTTTTCCAGAGTCACATAAGTGCGCTGGAGGCAGATCTGCTTGAAACGGCCCAATTCACATTCGGTCCACCCCCTAATCCCCCTTTCCTTGCCAAAAGACCCCTGTCCAGTCGCCTGGGAGCGAGAGTCGACTCAAGAGACAGCTCGAGGAGCAGCCGGACTAGATTACCGGGTTCCACGCCGATGGAAGCCGAGGAAGCAGAGTCATCGACGCCCCAAAGTTCACTGGTATCCTCAGTGGTGGTGGTGGATAGCAAAAGAGTGGAGAGACCAGCGGAAACAAGATGAACACGATACCTGGAGAAGATAAAGGAGTTGGACCTGGAAGATCTGGAGTGTAGACACGAGTTGGCGGAGGCCCTGGGGCTCAAGCACGTGTCACACGAGGACTTGAGCCGACACCATTGCGTGGATTGGTTAAAGGCTCACGAAACGCATTTCTCAAAAGCAAGAATGATGGAGACGGCTGATCTGACTGGGATCCCCGTGAACTCAGTCATGGGACCGATCAATTACAGACCACTCAAGTTGTTGTGGAGTCCGGGACTCAAAGTGGAGCCCCCCAAGCACCGAACAAGTATTGCGAGCATCAGGTTTACAACTCCCTTGCAGTTGAGGGTAGTAGATTAGCTACTGGAACCGAAAGAGATGGAACAACCAGACATCGCCTACAAGGGTGCGAAATTAGCGGACGACCCAAGATATGGAAAGCCCTGCGGGAGCGCCCAGTTGGTCAAGACACTGGCAGTATACGATAGAGCATCCAGATTTCGAGGGAACGTCTCCCAAGTTGTTCTGGCATACTCGTTGCCAGGTGCGGAGTTGAACCAGATGTTGACTCTGGTGGTAGCGATGAAGTCAGAGATGCCTTGTGAGCCAGAGCTACTGCTGTTTGCAGGAATGAACGATCACCTGCACGCGGCTGGACTTCTAGAGCAGTTGAAAAGCGATGCGCCTATGCCAAAGAAAATCTGGGAGGCCATGCAGACGTTGTTTGCCGCGATGAACGAGGTGCAGGAAAAAGTCAGTTCTCGATTCGGACCTAAAACGAGAGTGGTATTTACGATGTCCCTTGGATACGCGAGCATGCCTCCTGCGCTGCAGTTTGTGTATGCCATTTTGGTCCTAATAGCCGAAGGGAACACGTGAATTTTGATGGCAGCTCCCAATCGGGAGCTTGAGCCCACGAACTTGAGACTTCGGAAGTTGGAACTGGCAGCAGCATGGGCGGACGTGTCCCACCCATTGAGGGGATTCTATGAACTGGCAGACATCCTCATTGTATTGGATGAGGTCCTCTTACTTGAGATCTCGAATCTCGCCCGGCAATTGAAGTTCAGCCCGGTAATAGGGGATGACCACTAAAAAATAAGTCACCTGACGGCCAGCCTATGGTTCCGAGGTATGGACTGAACATCACGAGCTCCACCAGCAAATGGAGGTGACCAAGTAACGAAAGAAAGAACGTGGCCGCGGCCGAAAAAAAAACAACTGGAAGCGATGGTGTATCGACTAACACAAGAGAGAGGCAGGTGGCCGTTTCTAACACCAAGGCTAGAGAATGCTAGGGATAAGATGAGGGAGAGTGCCCCACCTCTCGTGAAGCAGATCTGGGAATTT
Source organism: Symsagittifera roscoffensis (assembly GCF_963678635.1). Classification (NCBI taxonomy): domain Eukaryota; kingdom Metazoa; phylum Xenacoelomorpha; order Acoela; family Convolutidae; genus Symsagittifera; species Symsagittifera roscoffensis. Next base: position 32,307 of record NW_026971161.1, read on the forward strand.
CGTGAGGGACAGTTGGAGGTAGCCGAGAGTAGGGAGATGACGGTGGGTAAATTCGTCACGGCAGCGAACGACGTCATCATTGGAGGATTCTGGAGGGAGCACGCAAAAGGTGAGTCGAGGACGAGGAAAAATCACGAGATACTGAAATTCTTGAGTCCTTGTTGGGAAAAGAAATACATGGCTGGAGTGTTTTATGCGAAAGAGACATGGCTGGAGTGTTTTATGCGAAAGCAAGAGCTGTTGAGTATGCCCACAAGCCTCTTGCTGGCCCTCTACTTGGTTTACCCAAGGTACCTGTTTAACATGGGTCCAGCGTACATGTTCAGTCGGGGTGTAGAGACACTCGAATTGACGGGTATCTGACACTGGTGCTCCTGACTCATGGCGAACTGGTGTCATTTCATCGGTTGATGAAATATGGGAAGCCCGTGTCAATGGGAAAGACCCACTCAAGCATAGACACATACTCGTACAAGTGCGCTGCAGGAATGAAGACGTTGCTAGTGGAGTATCTTCTGATGCAAAACCGACACATGACCGGCGAGGAGAAGAATCCAAAGACGAGAGATGAATGGAGGGAGGCGAATCGTGGTATCCCTCTGCTCACCGATCTATGTCTGGCAATGAGATCTGACCCAGTGGGAATGATCAGGGGACTAGAGGAGGTCGTGACTTGTATTTACGGACCAACGGTTACGTACGCCTTTCCGGATCCTCTAGTGGCGGCATACCGCAATTCAGTGGTACACATGAGTCTAATAAGCGTGTTGGATGGGACGGCGTTGAACTGGTGTCGACAAGAGGTGTTGAGGGCACGAATGAGCAATACAGTGCGCTTTGGGAAGGTGAAAGATCCCGAGTTGTTAGTGTTCAACATCCGGGGACAACTGCAATGTAGTATGAGGGGAATGCGTGAAGGCCCCATTGAGACTTATCCCAAGTTCTGGAATCTGAATCCCCTGACGACGGACGCACAAGAGATCCTGAGATTCCCCGCGTGGAAAACGAGCTTCGAGTTGGTGAAGAGGGAGCTAGAGGCGACACTAGAGACGGAAATCCTGCCCGCCAGACGGAAATCCTGCCCGCCAGGCGACACTAGAGACGGAAATCCTACCCGCCCTGGGGATGAATAGCCCCCTGGTGGTCCCATCCCTATTCGCAAGAGCTACGGTAGAAAAGCAACAAAAGGAGTTCACCGATGGCTGGGACCCCTTGTTCATTGGATATACAGCAGCGGTCTACTTCCATTTTTGCGATATCAAGATAAGCTCGTGGACGACTCAAGCGAAAAAGATGAGAGGCTCAATGCCTCCAAAACTCGAGACATCTTGAGAACGCTCAATCAAGCGAATTTGGAGAACATGTTGCCGGTATGGGATGATGGCAGGATGATCGTAGAAGAAGGGCACATCGCACTGAAAGGCGATATGAAGTTTGCCACAAGAAAGTACCGGGCGCCTTAGGGATCAGCTGGAAATGAAGCAAAAAGAGAAAGAGCTGGATGCAGCAGGCTTGTTATATGTGGCTCTGACAGAACACAAGAAGCGAGACCCAGCGACACCCTCACCCCTATCAGTAGGCACCCCTGGGGACAGGAGAAGCGGTCCCGTAGAAGACCGATTTAGAAAGACACTTGAGAGAAGGCGAGCCGAGTCGGAGGCGGAAAGCATGGATGAAACTCTCAGTGAAACAGGAGAGGAAATGTCTGTGGGGAATACGCCTGAGCCGAAACCAGCTGAGGAGGATTTCACCGCCCAGGAACTACTGCAGGACCTGAGCGGAGATGATTGGGCGGACACTGCCACGCCACCTCTGACCTCATCCCCTCGTAAAAACCTGGAATTACCCTTGACCAGCGAAACTTCCAACGTGGGAATAATACTCTTGAGTACAGAAGCGAGTAAAAAATACACTTTCGAGGGGAACAAGAGCATGTTTCTGGGGATGCTGGATGAGAAAGCTTGGCGGGAAACCTTGAGTGATTTTAATCAAGAGACGAAGAGTGAGACCACACTAGATAACTTCAAGGAAGAACTGTGGAACACGGTGGTCAAGTTTGGGGAACCGGTATTGATGGGCACCGTGCTGGATGAAAAAGCAAGAAAAGAGTTATTGAGCAGGATGGTCAGATTGAGGGAGACGCGACAGGAGACCAGAGATGATGAATGTAAAGACAGCTCTACACTGAAACAAAAAAACTGATAATAAAATGATTAAAGTTAACGGGAGGATAAGCTTAAGACTAGTAAAATGATTAAAAGTACTAATATCCTTAAGGCTCGAGCAGGGGGGAGGCAAGAGTTGGAAGGGTCGGACCGGGATAAAGAGGTCGAGTCAGTGATGATAGCAGCGACGCCTCCAAGTAGAGGTGTGAAGTCTCGGAAGCGGAGTAGAGAGGTAGAGGGGTTGAGTAGTCCTTCGACGGATGCAATCTCTGAGAAAAGTCTGAGGGAGACTGCTCCCATGGTCCTAGCGCGGTGGAAAACAGCAGCCTATAAGGGTAGCTCCGAACCAAGGAAGTTGGCCGACGTAGAAAAAGAGATGGAGGGTTCCACAAGTTCGGCAACGGAAGAAGACTTCAAACCCCAGAAGACGAACACGAGGAGCAAGGAGTGGATATCAAGCGAACATCAGGCTACCGGGAAACAGGTAACCAATGACCCTTTTGAGAAGAGTAAGACGAGGAACACGCTCGGCCGTGGTGGGTGGCTCTGGAGACAATGAAGGAACTGGAAGACTGCCTGAAGAAACTCGATCACGGAGTGTCTCGCAAGCGACGCAATTGGGCTACCCAGCAAAAGGCCAAGATCAACAAGTTAGAGCTAGGCAGCCAACTGAAACGGACTTGGCAGAACTAACTACGGGATTATTTTGAAGAAGCGATGAGGACACGCTCATGTGCATTGCCGTTGATAGCAAATCCCTTCGTTAGGACAGCGGGACAGCTGATGTTCGCGTGGAGCCTGGTGGGAATAGAGCTAGAGACATTGACCTCACATGACAAGTTGAAACTGGGCGGCAAGAATCTGGAGATTTATCAGATGCTGACGTAGCACGTCGCCAGGGATAATTCAGGCTTGAGTCTGCCAAGAAGAAAAGATGCTACTTGTTTCTTGAGGTGGATAATGTCCGTGATGACCGACAGCACCATCCAAGAAGGTCAGCAACGAGCAATCGGAAGCAAGACAATGGAAAGGAGAATCTCAGCGGTCATTCTGAATGTATATCAGAGTACTGAAATAGAAAAGGAGGATGGCTCCTGGCAGTCTCTAGAGAATCATAGAAAGCTAGATGAAATACGGAGGTTTTTATAACAAGAAAATTGAAGAAGGACATGACGTGCACTGTAACTTAGCCTCGGCTGAAGAGTACTCGAGAACCAATAAAAAGGGAGAATATCAATACGTGTCTGGAATGAAGAGAATAGCATACAACACCTTCTTGGATTCAGAGGCCGGGAGCGCTCACAGGAATCATGAAGTGACAGAGCTATTAAAGTTTTGGACGGAAAAGATAATCGAGATAGACCGAGCAGAAAGAGAGAAGCCGAGCTTGGGCTTGATTCTAGAGAAGTTGCCAGAAGTGAAGAGTGTGCCGCGCTCTAACAAAGGAGTCGAATTGAAAATGGGCAAGGGAAACGGCATGATGGTTACGAACTTAGGAGTGGTTTGGAAGCTGCTGAGACCCTTCTGGTGCCCACATCCCCACGCAAGCCTGATCTAGGAGGTCACGGAGCGAATGAGGCTTGCATCAACAAAAGACGAGGACCTAGCAACACTGAGTATAGTACACAAGCTGCCTCAGATGAAGGAGTCAGGCGAAGCAACGAGCAAGCTAGGATCGGTGAAAAAGATGGAGCCGGAAAGTTGTCTTGACCTGACATGTGGAAGCGGAGAACACATTTGTGATGGACGATCGGGCGTCAGGATACAGTCCTTTCAAAAAGAAGATCTAATCAGTTGGTTTAGAGACATCACAGAAAGGGAGAAGAGTGAAGTACAGATCGTGGCTGAGTGTTACGCGAATACAACCGTGAACATAGCAACAGCTTTGGGATTCTTCTCAAGAATGTGTAGTCTGCAATCACTGGAGATGCTGGAGTCTGAGCACCATTTGGTGACTGCGTTGAGCGTGGAGTCATGACCTGGGGTTTTGCAAGTATCCCAGAAACACATCAGAGGCTGGAAACTGGGTCATGAGGCGGAGTTGGGGTTTCCCATAAGTGAAGCCTATAGTCTGCCATTAAATGCGAACTCCCTAGTGGGATCAGTGATGGCCAATATACGTGGTAGCCACTACTCACTGCACATGGCAATGGTAGAGGTATCCAGCCAGAAGTTGTTAATAGACAAAGCCTTCTCGGTGCCCAAGTGCGTAAGATTGGCTCGAATGTCGCATCACTCACACAGACTATTGAGAAAGATCCCGGGAACCATATCGAGGGAACAGAGAAACGATTTGAGTAAAATCTGGGGCGAGGAATTTCTGGGTTTGGAAAGTGAGAACACGAGTGACTTCGAGAGACAAAAAATGATCGGGAAACCGATGAATAGTGCTCCAAACCTGGAGGAGAATGATGCGATGCATGAGAAGATGATGGAACTGGAACCTCTCTCATAAGCTTTGGGAGAACGCAACCTTCGGAGCATCAATATCACACATGGGGAGTGCCCGTGCCATTGCCTGGCACAAATGGTGTGGTACCCGGATCACGTAAACCTCTGCCTAATATGGGATGTGGAAGAGATTCGGTCGATCGAATTACCAGATCACAGACAAAAAGGTGGTGACCACGATGCTGGCTTTGGTTGATGGATCGAGAAAAAGGTGACGAAATTCGGGAGTCGAAGACACCAACGGCAGAATCAATATACGCTATTGATTACAGCAGGAGACTTGAGTTGTTTGAGACTGCGTGCAAGGTATTCGCCATTCCAATGGAAGTCAGGCACGTATGGAGCCGCACAAGGTTCTTTCCGTGGTTTCGAGCGTGTCTTGGCTGTACATGGTGACGAAAGATCACATGAAAAAATATCAAAAAGAATATCGACACTTCATGGCAGAAATAGGACCGGAAGCCTTCAAGAGACCTCTGCTGACCCATCGAAATGCGATCACGACAGGTTGGAAAATAGTCGGTAGGGTGTCTAGAGACAATACCAAGGCAAGAGAATCGATACTGGAGGAGGACTTGGCGAAGGACGTGAGCTTGAACCTGTACAATTCCTTTTGCTTGAACAGGTAACCGAAAGTGAAAGGTTCACCAAATCAGGCAAAGAGGTTGCAAGTGGATGCGATCCTTCAAACAATTAAAAGCGTGGGAAGAGATCGTAATCAGCTCCGATGATGAGGAAGCGCTGCTAAGGCAGATCACGGTGTCAAACTCATCAGGGCCTAGCACCTCGAAGGCTAAGAATACGAAATGAGCAGAGAGCTCAATGTGGGATTCTTGAGTCTTGAGAGGAAAGAAAAGGGGCTCGAGGGTGAACTCGGATGAAATCTGAGTTCACGAAAAAGAAACTTTAATCGAACAAGATATTGTTAATAATAAGCTATTATTATTATATAAATCAAAATGTTGCATGACAATTTCCTGATTGGATAGGGCAAAAGAAATTTTAAATCATTAGCTGACAAAGCATGAATTAAAGGTGCAGGTGTATGCAAATTTTGATTGCTGTTTAGCGATAGTGTGAGAATTTTACATGGTTGTGAATTTTGGGGTGTAGATAAAGTTAAGTCTGCTGCAAACTTCTGTAAATGACCACTGGCACTGTATCTTGAGCTACACTCAGAATTCTGGGGATTCATTGGCAGACGGCAACACGCGATCAGGACATCGATCTTGAGTCCGGGTAGTATGTGCCAGTCGGTCATGGTTGGAAGTTTGATCTTGAGCAATGCGAATAACATGATTTTGGGGTAAAATCGAGTTTTTCAAAATTTCGAATTGGACATGTCATGCTCGAGTTTCTCGCGAAAACTGAAAAGATCAGAAAAAAATAAGAACAGAACGACCGAATAACAATTGCGGGAAAGTGGTCAAATTTAGCTGCTGAAAATTGCTATTTGCAATTTCCGACACTTAATCTAAATAGAGTAGAGCTGTCTTATTCGTGACAGGAGACAGAAAAAAATCGCAAGCTAAAGAACATCGATATTCAGTTGGACCAAGGTGAGCCTTCAGTGGAAAAGTAGACACTCGAAGTCTCCCAGTGGTCCAGACCAAAAACTCAATTCTCAAGCTAAGACTTGTTCGATTAGAACTTATTGAATCAAACTTCCCCAATTATTCTCAAGTTGCTTACTAATTTAGTTACCTCAATTCGCGAGTGTGCTGGTATGTAAGTACCCAGTTTAGTTTTCTTGAGTGTGTTTTATGATTGTTATGTTGAGGTAAGGAGAGCTTTAAGTTGATCCATCTGAAATGGATCAAAGTTCCACTGTCTAATAAAAAGTAAGTATGCGGACTGTTCCGACCCTGTTTTTAACGGCATTCGCGTATTTTGGGTATCTTGAGATCTAAGTATGGGGATGTTCTTATTTTCTAGAGTGTGGGGCGGGGGGGGGGGGGGGGGGTTGGTAGTGGCGTTTAAGCTGTAACGGGTTTTTAGTCTCATGCCGCAAGTGAACCGAATTGGCTCCGACCGTTCGAGGTGGAAAAACATAAGAGATAGTGTCCCTGACTCTTCAGCCAATGGTTATAGGGCCTATTTTTCTTTAACCTCATATGTGACGCAAGAAGGCGACTGTTACATGTGTATGACACTTAGTATGATCTTTGATCATTTTGTACAGATAGTTAAGAATTTTTGAAACCGGAAGATGCACAAAAATGTGCGAAAACGTTTGTTTGAATTTAGACTTTTAACGCATTCTCAATTTATCATTATCACTTCCATATCCAGAAAATTCCAAGGATTTTGAGTGGAATACGTGATAAAGGGACTCCTGACTGTAACCTCGAGCGGTTTGAGCGGTTTTTTTTAGATAAACCGTTCAAATTAATCGCCATTGAGCGGTTTTTTTAGATAAGACCGTTCAAAAACCGCTCATTTTGAAGCAATGTAACATTCGCCCGGAAGATACATATCGACGGAAGACAAAACTAAGTCTTAAGACGACTGGCCAACGTCTAAACAGAGCTTTGCATGCTTTTCACCGTCTCTACCAAGCCAGTACTTTTCGGTGGTCTTTCTAACATCGGGTCGACAAAAACGTTACTGCTTTCGGCTTCGGTCAAAACACTCAAATTAACTAGATTACATGCAAAAATAGTGAGCTCATGGCTGGGTCTCAGTATCCCCAGACCACGAGGTCACTCCTAAAAACAGGGCTACTACTATTTATTATATTACTATTCTTTTTGTTCAGTAGATTAAAATCATCATCTCCATCGAAGATGGATCAACCCTTTCCCCCAACTTCTAGCTTCTCATCCTTATCAAAATGAATCTAGATGTTAATTAAATTCAAGTCAGGACATGACAGGAAGCTAAAAGTTTATGTAACAGGATAAAAGTTTCAGTTCCTTTACCCTTCCGGATTGATGAATCCGCTGGATCAAGCTTGTTAATCCTGATTTCTTCTTAATCCGGAAGGCCGTCTTTCACCCTTCACCGTTGTTCGCAACGGCCTTGCAAATATTGTAGCGGCATAATAGTTGCAACTCGGAGTGTTCTCTGTTACTCTGTAACTCGTTGTCGTTTTCCAATCTCGATTTCGTAGTTGTTGTTAGCGCAGCTAATGTTGTTCTGTTTTTCTTTCTTGTCTGAGCCAAATTGGCCGTTTCTGACGTTTCTCAGAAATATGACGTCACAATTCGAATTTTTGAAATTTAAAAATACCAGAATATTCCAGCCCTCACCGTTTGGCCACTCGTTCCAATAACGTTCTTAATTCTTAATAATCGCCAATCCGGAAGGCTCGCTGCTAAAAATTCGAATTCTGCAGAGATTGCATTTTTCACATTCTGGTCGAATGTCACATACTCCCCGGACAGTCCGGTCAATGTCCTCATTGAATCACTCAATGTTCGTAAAATGGTTACAGTGTCATCGAACAGAATTTACAAAATGCACAAAATTACTTTTATCCACGTCACATCGACTCACTGCAGAATATAAATGGCATCATACTACATCACTATAGCCTTCAAATTCTCTCATTAATCTGCACATTGAGGATATGACTTAAGATAAAACATATTTTCTGACTTCCAATGTCAATGTCCCGATTAAAACTTTTCTCTTAGATTTAAAAAGGTGTTGGCTTGCAGGACAGTCCTGCCAACCAACAAGCTAAAATTATCCTACTACGCTTTTCCCTTCGGAAATCTTGCTTGTTATTGTCCTGAATACTAAAACTAAGAAACCCTGTGGTTAGAAAGAACAATGAAACAATCTCCCTCTTCGGGAGATTACTCAAGCCTTCCATGTCACCACAAAGTGATCAGTTCTCCTAGCTGGTTAAAAACAGTCATGCAGGCTGGAATATTTAAATATACTCCTTCACTTAAGCCTTTCTAAATAAATAGTAAGTGAGTGTCTCTAAAGCCACTTCAGCTAAAATCAAAATGCAAATTTATAAATGCAACAATTTCAAAACTCAACTTAATGTTTCAGTTTTCAATTACAACTTGGTTGCTTGGTTTCTCACTTGAGTTTTTCACACACATAAACAATTCTGAGTTTTAACTTTTCTTCATCACTCCTTTGTTTTCTTCTTTTTTCGTCGTTTAGAAGTTCTAAAACTTCTAAATTCTTCTAATTTCATCTCTTTTTTCATCTTGTTTTTCGGTCATCCGTCAATGTTTCAATTCTTCCTCCTGTGATACTGACTCTGCACTCTCAGTTTCTGTATCTTGCAACACGTCGTTAGCTATCCTGACGCTGCTGGAAGCCGTCCTCCAACACTTCTGCTCTTCTACCCTCTGTTTGCAGCAAGGTAGGGGATCCACGTTAGATTCTCTGTTTCTGCAGAAGCTGTTGTGGAGACACAACGTCACGTTTCTCTCCAAATCTTCTTTCAGCATCGCTGCCTTCTCCTTTCCACTACGTTCACTCGTCCTGGAAATTCTTTTCACAGCGGTGGTCACTGCATTCCGATGAGTCACGAGAGCTTGCTTGAAAGCTCCTGCTCCAATGTCCAGCTGATATTCATTGTACACCCGGCCGTGCTTCGACATATGCTTTTTCGCATACTCGTACAACCATGCAGTCATGTTAGATCTGAACCATGGCATCAATCGTTTTCTTGCCCATATCTTCTTCACTTCCATCGGAATGTTTAGAACTTTGCACATTGTCTCAAAAACATCTAAAACTTTTAGACAATCTAACTTCCGCAACTGTTCTCTCGTCGGTGCCTCCTGTCCGTTATTTTCTCTCACATGAGCTTCCAGCCATCGTATCGCCATCATAACTCCCACTATCACTATCGTTACGTGCTGTGATGAATCTGGTAAACCCATGGAGAGCAGCTCTCCAGAGTCCCAGATCAACATCAGATTACTACGCTTGGGATACCACCAGGTCTCCAGCAAGCAGTGGCAAGGAAACTCGTCATGCGTCAACATGATGCTCCTCCAATTACGTTTTCCCGAAGCTTCCAGCAATGGTTCCACTTCCATCATCACTCGGTGGACTTCATCAATCTCATCTACTGCATTGTAATCTGTGACAGTTGATCCTCTCTGTTTCTGTCTCTCAAAGTCACTGAAGTTCCCGCTCACATATCCCATGAACTTCTTTCCTAGTATTGACTCCAATTCTTCGTTGGTTCTCTCTGGAACTGCTGAGAACATCTTACATAATAACTCGTAAGATTTCTCGGACATTCTCGCCAATCTTACACACTTCGGCACTGAGAAGGCTTGATCCACGATCATTCTTGTACTCTTCACGTCCACAGCCACGAAATGTACAGGGTATCTGCTCTTGCACATTGGAGCCAACGTTGAACCCACGAAATATCGTGCTCCTGATGGTCTACAATAAGTCTCGCTGTGTCTGATGTTCATTTCTGTCTCGATTGCTTCCCTCCATTTCCCTACGTATTTCTGTTCAGTCTGCAGAACTCCTGGGAATACTTCTACACTGATGGCTGTGACCACCTCATGTTTCTGTTCCAGATTCAATAGTGACTCTAAAGAACCAAACATGCTGTAGAATCCTAGTGCAGTCACTAGTTTCACATCGGTTCCTCCATGGCAATCTGCTATTAGTTCCGTTTCCGTTCTAGCTTTCATCACTACATTTCCAAACAATACCGTCAATTGCTTGTGTTGTTTCTCCAGGGTCTTCACACAGTCCAAACCTCCACAAACGTGACCCTCCAGTCCACAGACTTCCGCCAGACAGCTACCAGGTTTGACCCAGTCTTCTGGTCCCCAGCCAGGCAACTCCACTTTATCTTCTCCGTTGCTCTTAGAGGCTGTTATCATCACATTATATATGATGTTGAGGTCACGCAGGTTACAGTATGCATTCAGTTCCCTCTGCACGTCTTGTGTCGCCCGTAATATTGAGTCAGCGTTGGGACTAGGACACCATGATGGCCTCATCAATTCCCACACTGTCATCAAGCTCGTTCTCAGTAATTCATCTGAGAATCCCAACCCAAACTCCACTCTTTTGTCGGATTTTGGTACTGAAGGTGCAGTCACCTCTTCTTCCAAGACCAGTCCCAATTTGGCCTGTTGATTGCTAATGCTCTTAATCGTTACAATTCTGGACGTCCAGAATCTTAGTAACACCGCCTGCTCATAATCGAAGAAGCAATCGCGTATGTCTTCACTCAGGAAAGGATTGTACGCGATCCCTATGATCCCGGATACGTAGCCATACAATTTCTTCTTGATCGGTCCACAGTATTCACTGGATTTCGGCAATGCTCCCATAGATTCTTTAGTGAGTCTCAGCTCCTTGTTTAAGAATCTCCTGATTTCGTCTATCTTTTTCATGGGTTCCAACTCCTCAGGTTCTTTCATGTTCACCCTCATCGGTTTACTTTGCTGCATATCCAGCAGTGCTAGCAAGAATAAGGCTTTCGTTCGCTCATCGCCTTCCCTCAACATTTTAACACAAGTGTTTAATGCAGGTACTGAAATCTGCTCTATCAGGAATCGAATGAAACAGAGAGCGTCTCTCCGCTTCGCACACGCTACTGCTGCTCCCTCCTGGACTATCAGATCCCTCAGGTTCGTCATAAGGAAAACCTTTTCCTCTTTTGATCTCTTCCTTTCTTCTGAATCATATTCTTCGCGAGTCAGTCCCATCATGCACCAGGCGAACCTGAGTTGTAACTCTGTTCTTACGTAAGGTACTGCCACGAGAGCATGTATTCTTGGCGTAGTCCTCATTTCTTCTTCGAAATACCTCAACACTACTGCTTTCCATGGAAGGCTCACTAACTGCTCGATCGTTTCCGCCTGTATGTCAGACGACGCCAAAGTCCCGTACGCCTTCTGCTTGAGGGCAGTGCCTTGCAACATCGTTTCCAGATAACCCTCCATGGCTTTTTCGTCTTCCAGGGCCATTACATACCCTCTAGCCGAGTTTCGGTATTCCAACATCTCCATGTATCCACCGGTGGGTTCATCTATCGACACAGTCTCCGACACTGTCAGTCGGTTGTATTCCACTGGTGTTAGTTGTCCTGCGACACTTCCCTTTCCGTGATTCATGGGAGATGGCTTGAAGTCTTTCATTTTGCTCTCTCCACATTGGCTGAGTATTTCCATTTCTAAGGTTGCTCCAGTCAGAGTGCGGTCACTCCTTTTGGATTTATAACCGGTTGACTTTATCCCCGCCATGAGAATGGGTGGCACCATCGCTATATCAGCTAATATTCTATCTGTGCCAGACAATTGATAATCACCTTGCCCCAAATCCATGACCTCCTCAACTCGTTTCCTTTTCGCTGAGTTACCAGCTTTCATCGATATTTCTGAATCCACCTTCGTCTTTCCAACTCTCCTCGGCATCACTCTGCTGCCTAACTTCATTTTCATCGCATTGATTTTGTCAATCACCATTTTTGATCGCATCGTCCCTCTCCTGGTTCTTGACAGATACACCACCTCTCCTTCATCGTCCTGCGGTGTCATCTTGATGGGAGAATTCGCTTCACTCTCATCAGTGGCTGAGTCGATCAACAACTCACTCAGTCTCCCTTCACACTCATCAAGTTTGTCAAGCACGTCTCTCATCAAGGGTTGGTTGAGACCCGTTTTTAGAATAGACTGGGTCCCATAGCTTTGAACCACGGTCCAGACTTCTTCCACAAACGCCACTCTGTCCAGCTTGCATCCCGTCCTACTCTCGTGGTCTCGGTGATGTACTTCTCATTCTTCTTCGGGCAGCGTTCCCAAGAAAGGTACTCTGGCTGAGGCCTCTATTCTTCTCCTCCGAGGTGATTCCATGAGGATTCTCTGGTCGTTATTTCTTGAATTGCCAGGAGAACTGCTCTCCGGCAAATTCCGTTTCATTTCCATAAAGGCTGACGGAGGCTCCAGTGTCGAGATGCCTTCATCCGCTGGCTCAGTTGTTTCCAACGTGTCTGCATTATTCTCAAGATCACTGAAGATTTTGAAATCCAGGCTGGATGTTCCTCCTGTCGATGCCCTGTCGTCTTCCCCACCAGCTTGATCTTTTGCATGGGTTCTTCGGTTTGACGACTTCCACCCTGTCCGTCATTTCCTTCTGGCTTATCTTTGTTCGGGCTCAATGGTCCTTGTTCGTCATTGTCGGCTTCTTCCTGGAATTTCGGTATGAGCAGTGTACCGGCCGATTTATCTTCCTCTTCTCCATGGACCACTTTGATTTTTTCGCAGCCGAAGGGTGCTAGGAAAGTTCTCGTCTGCAATATTCCTCCCACTTTCATCTCCTTTTTCACACTGATCAGGATTAACGAGGCTTCAGGCAATTCGGTCCTGCCTCTCATCCTCATCGGAGCTAAGCCTAATTCCTTCCATTCCTCATCAAATCTTCCAGGCTTGAGAGTCGCGGCGTTGCTTATTCGCCTTCTCGTCGCTTGATCCGTGTATGCAAATCGTGTGTACTGTAACACGGCGGCATTTCTCCCTACAAAGTATGGATCCATCGTTCCCACGAAATTCCCTACTCTCCTTTCATTGGCTTCGAATGCTCCCAATCTAGGAGTCTGTACCACGGAGACTGCTCCGAGCAACATCCTTCTTATCAGAGGGAATTCAGGGATTGCATCCGGCAGCTTCTTGTAATCGCCCCAGTCCTTCGTCTCTTCTCTCACTTTGTGATATGCTGCAGTGAGACGAGGCACTCTGGTTATTTCACCATTCGTTTTATCATAGGGTCTCAGATTCCAAAGCCTTGGAAACACCTCGATGTGTCCTCTTTCTACCACTCCTCCATGCGGTCACGGAAGTGATCGTCAAAATTGATGACTGTCATCTCTGGCTCCGATATTTTCGCAAATAACAGATCTTCACTCATGAGCTCCCGCAATGTGTGCTGCTCACACCAGTTCAGTGTACTACCGTCCACTGCCGATATGAGGTTCAGGTGCAGCACCGACCTCCTATATGCTTCCACTTTAACGCCAGGGAACGCAAACGTGACTGCTGGTCCATAGATCACTGTCACCAACTCCGTGACTACTCTGATCAGCGCCAAGGGATCGGTCCTCATAGCCAACCTCAGATCCGTTAATAGCGGCATGCCTCCAACATGTCGTCTAACATCTTCCTCTCTTTCAATCGTCTCGTCTTCTCCCGTTCCAAAGCGATTTTGCTGTAAGAGATATTGGATAAGAGTGTGTCTCAGGTCTCTTATCTTGTTCCGCGAGTCCGTGGATTTCTTCATATCCAAGTTCCTCACTCTCTCTTTTATCTGCTCTGGACAACGTGCCAGTTTCATTACTCCTCCCAAGTTTCCGTGGGTAATTGCGATCAATGTCAGAAGTCCATCTAGCCGCAGGTTCTGTATTCCATCGGTGAGCAGTATCGCCGGTCCTTTCACGAAACTCTCCGCTCCGAATGTCACGAACAAGGCTATTAGTTCCACTATCGATACTCTCACTACTGCTTGGAGGAATTCCTTTATCAAATAGTGCGAGACTTTCGGGTAAACTTTTGCCAAGAAGGACGCGGTTCATCCGGCTCCCAACCCTTCTAGCATGCTGTCTGTCCTTTCAAAGCCCTCCTGTCATTTCACTTCCTGGGTCCAGAAGGTTTCCAGAGTAATCTGACACATTCTGTTTACAAACTCAGCAGTCTTTTCTCCGGCATTTTCCGCCAGGTTCACCTCCTTCAACAAGTAGGCATGTATCTTCGTGATCATTACGGGGCCTTGCTGAAAAGCATCTGCACCCAATGCCGCTACCCTAGGGTTCAAGTGTAGCCACTGGTTGGCTTCCGGCTTGGTTCTCAGAACCATCGCCTCCAGATGAGCTCTCGTCTCTAGTGAATTTTTTCTTCTGGTGTCTTCATTTACCAATTCCATTGCTCGGAACCATAAGTCGTTGGACATTGCCCTGATCTCTCGATGGTCGTCGTCTATTCCCGGTTTCAGTTTGAGTTGTCGACCGAAAATGGACAGTTTCAACCCCAGCACTTCGCCCAACACTAACATGTGTAGCGCGTGGTCCTTGAATCCTCTCATAGCGTTTGAGATATCTGACCATACTGCAGGCAGTTCAGACTTAAGTGGCCTCAAGTTCTCCATTTCTATCATGCGATTCGGGGCTGATATGATCACATCATATTTTCCTTCCGAGAGTAAGGCCACAATTGCATACACGAATTTCAGTCCATCCGGGAGATGTGCATATCCCGGAGACAACGCAAATACTACTCTCAATGCCACTTTATTGAATGACCCCTCCTTCGTTGCATCCACCACTTCACCCATCGACTCCAGGATGTCTTTTATCGCTGTCCATACTGCGTTTTCTGCTGTTGTAGGATCTCTGAGCCTGCTCAGAAAACCTCTGCTGTGTAGATGGTCATTGATGCCAGCAAACACAATCGTAATTGGGTTCATGTCCGTCTGCCTTTGTACCCCTATAGCCAAAGATACTGATTGCAATAGGTCTAGGTCGACCGCGGCCAACATTATGACGTCCGGCCAAAACAAAGACTTGGAGGTGTACACGAACTCTGAATTCGCTACTACCATAATCTTGGCCTTCCTCATCTCTGCTTTGTCATAGGCGGCGAAGATGGTCTCATCTCTCTTTATCGCTGTCAATCCGCCATATCTCTGGGCATCACCATCTTGGTTCACTAGTTTCGGGTACACTCTCTCCTTCACATGACCAGGGGGTGTCGTCAGCTGCCTGAATATCTTCACGTGTTGTCCAATCGGCGCTCTCGTCGTCAGGAATCTTCCTGGTCTCTCTTCACGATTCCCTTCATCATGATTCAGTCTTACATCTTGCAACGGTCTCGCATTCACTGGTCCCATCGTGTTGTTAGAGGGCAGTCCCTCCAAATCAGCAAATCTCAAGGCCGTCGTGGAGCTGAAATTTATGCTAGCGGCTATCAACCAGTCTACGCCGGTTATCGAGTACAATCTGCTGACTGATAGCATCGCTCCATTCAGCATCCTCCTTGCATCTTCGATGAAGCTTACTCTCTGGAGATCCAGCTTCATTAGTTCGTCTTTGTATATATGCCAGGGAGACGGTATGGGTATCGACCACATCAATGAGCCTCTGCTCGGTCTCTCCTCTCTACTGGTACTCGTCGTCTCCAATCTAGTGTCCGATCTAGATGTGCCTGCTGTCTCTTCGATTGGATTGACAGGTCCTATTCTTCTCCTAGGATGAATAGTCCTCCTCATCGGTGCTTCTCCCAATCGATCCTGTACGTCTGTTCTTCGACCTGGTTCGCTGGAGCTTTGTTGCCTGTAGTTCGTGACGGCCGGGACCGTACGCAAGCGTGTTTCCAAGCTAGGAGGCACAAAGGTGGTAATCACCGCGTCACTCACTGTTCCTTCTTCCTTCAGCACTCCTGTGTCAAAGAGTTCTGCTTCCAGCTCGTCCAACCGCTCTTGGAAGACTCGATTCAACCAAGCTTGTCCTTCAATACTGTCGAAGTGGATGCCATCTGCGGTCAGTCTGGCCTGATCCATGGCTCTCAACTCATGTTCGATGTCCATGAGGATCATTCTTTCGGCATTTCGACTTGCTAGGTTCCTCAAGATGTTGTTCCATCTTACGACTCCCTCGTTGTGCCTTCTTCCTGAGGCTGTCAGGCTTCTCGCGTTCATTGGCACAGTGCAAACGGTCAGTACCGCGCAACTGAATTTGTGCCAGAGGGTAGTAAACAAACACACCATCATTGACTCCCATAGTGCTTCCTGCTCGTCTGAACCTCTGGAGATGTCATTCGTCCCAACTAAGATCATCACATTGGGAATCCTCCCTGGATTCATCAGTTCCACCATCCGATATAACTGGGCTATCGTCGCTCCTCCAAAGGCCATCACCGTGGTGAACCATGAGGTCCTCAAATTCGAAAGCACTCTGACCAAGCTGTCTCCCAATATCAGATGAGATGTCCCGAGTGGTGGTTGCTGCAGGTTTACAGCCGGGCTCCAGGTAGCTCGATTGAAGCAGGCCCTCGGATCTGTCTCCGGAACTCCCGTGAAATTATATTTCAATTGATTATTCTTTTGCACGTCTATTATACGAGACACTTTCTTCGCTGGCATCTTCCGCACTTTCCTCTCTGGGATTCTCGAACTCCCCATGAGTGGTGTCACGTTACTTATCCCTTGTCTGATCACGGTCTGGGAGAGTTGTACTCTGCCCGTATCGTCAATCGTTCCATAGGGTGCATTCTTGTTAGCGACCAGTCGTCCAGCTGTCTCTATCAGTTTCCTCACTGTCTGTTCTACGACGGGGTCACCCAAGGTGTCACTAGGATCCGGGATCGTTACTCGATTTGTCTTTACTGGAGGTCGTATCTCCGTTGTTTGACTCATTTCTCTAGGCGTCAAGAGCTCCATCGGGGACTGCACACGAGGAATATCCCTTGCAGGTATCCCTTTCTCCACGGCCGTTGTCAACGCCATCTGCTCCGATCGCTCTTTGTATTCCTGCCTTAAGCGCTCAATCTCTTGACCCTACTTTTTGTTGCAGTCTTCAAACAACTTTCTCCACATGTCCCGATTTTCCTCCATCTGGAGCATGCTTCTGGTCATCTCGTCCAGCTCCTTTTTCGTACTTTTCAGTTCTTCGTTCATCTCATCCAGACCTTGCATGGTTTGGTTCGTCTGAACTTCCTGTCCTACTTTCGCCCTTTTTGGTGGCACAGCTGCTCTCAGTGGTGAACCAGACGAGGTCGCCTCGCTGTTCATCTCCCGATGCATTCTCGTCAGCCCAGGTTTGGGCTTGGAGGGCATTGGCATCTCACCTGGTTGGTAAGTCCTAGAACTTCCCAATCCAGGCTCATTCGCCAAGTCACTCCCTGAGAGACCCCGTTTCTCCACCTCATCACTCTCATGTTTGGGCGGTCTAGTACTCCTCTTTCTCCATATGCTGCCATCAACAGGACTTCCGTGGGGCGGTCCCCACGGTTGTCGTGCCCCAAGATGTTGATCAGGGCGGTCAGCAACATGACTACCTCTGGGTCCTCCAGGGCGAAGTCTCGATCGATCAGCCGACGATAGATCGCATCTATCATCGGTCCTACATATGCCTCTGCCAGGTCCATCAATTCATCCAGGAGGAAGTTGTCCATTCTATTCTTTTCAAGTTTGATTTGATTCGATTCGATTATTTGACTCAAGTGAGTAATTTAAATGATCAATCAGGATCTAGAAAAGAAGTCACAAATATCACACTTGTCTGTTTCACCTTAACATATATCGTTAAAATTTGCTTAAAAACAGTTCAGATAAAAAGATATTTATCCTAAAATTTATTAAAATCAATTGGTTTCTAAAATTTTGGAATTCGACCTAAGAATGGACAGTCCAAACTATGGATCTATTCTCAAGATTGTCATCTAGTTGTTCATGGTCACTAACCCCTACTTACCCATGATCTTAATAACCTAACACATAACATAACATAACATTACACACATATCACATATTACATACAACTTAGTCTTTGGCCTAACACTCTCTCGCACATCACTCAGCCTATACTTAAGTAATATTTCTTATGTAGATATACTTGTTTGTTCGTATCAGAGAATATCACGTGTACAAGCGCGTACAATTCCCGAGGATGCAGTCTTCCTCTGTTTGGATCGTACACTGGAAGCGAGAGCTCCTTCACATCCATTTCGACAAGGAAGTCCCTCAGCCTCGTCAAAGACAAGACTAGGTTCTCTGGGTCCACGTGCTGCTTCTCCGTCGCCCTCGTTACCAAGAAGCATAAGTACTTTCCCGGTATCTGCGACACCGCCGGATGTAAGGCTGCTACGCCCCCTATCCCTGGTCTTTGCTTCCAAAGGAATTCCACGTTTTTGTATTCTCTCTTAAAATCTGCCGCTAACGCTGTCCTAAAACTCATGTCTTCGGTGATTGCTATCGCACATGTTCTGTTTGTGAGTATGAAATCACTGTCTCTTAGTACTATGTTACTAGAATATTCATTTGGTAAGTTAAAATATGACTCAACTACCCTGCCTATGTCAGGTTTCTTAAGTTCTTCGCCTGTTTCTGCTTCTAAGTCTCCTGTTTCTCTTGCTATTCTTAATTTTTTTATTATCAAGTTTTCAGTGTGGGTAAGTCCTACCCCCACTCCCCGGACAAAAATATCCATCGACGTCCCCGTCGATCGCATACCGGGTATCAAGTCAAGGTTAGAAGCTGGAATGAGTAGTCGTCCTTCCTAGGCAGCCCAGGAAGGATCATCTCGTTCAGTCTTGATGTATTTCATGCTTTCACGATCTACGTCTTGAATCATGACGCTGGTCTCCTCTGGATCCGAGGTCGTTTCATTCAGCCACTCTAAGACACGCATGTTCGTCAGGTCTTGTTCATATGACTGCTGTTGCTCATCGCCGAATTCTACCTCGGGTTTCGACCAGTCGTCAACCCACTCATCGTCGTGATCATCGACTATGTCAATGTCTTGTGACACAGTTACTTCCTCTAGACCCACTACTTCCTCCACTATCTTCTTTAGATCTATCCTATCCACTACAAAGTCGTCACCGTAAGGATTGTATTTCTTTCTTGGTCTCATCCCATCCTTCTGACGAGTCTGTATGGTGAACGGAAGATCCGGTTCCAAGTTCTTGGGAACCTCTATCTGTTCGGGATCCTGCCAATCTTCCTCTGCGTAGGGTAAGGTTTCATCGTCCGCTTCGATCTGTTCGTTTGGATCCAGGTCCAGCGGTGTATCCGTACCTTCCTCTACGACTTCGTTTCCATCGTTCTTCTCCCTGGTGCCTTTTTCATTGACCTCAGAAGCAGGATTAATCATTAGATAATCCCCTTCTTCCATGTCTGCAGGTATACACCAGTCTTCTGTCGATGGATTGTGTGGCTTGATGTTCTCGTAGTGGGCGGCTCGGCCAGTACTCAGTCTATAAAAGCGTCCCTCCTGGTGCACCTCTGTAATCATGAAGGGTCCCCTCCACTTTTTTAGGAGCTTCTTTGTCCCTTTCGGTGGTATAACGTTCTGAAATACCCATACGTAGTCTCCCACCGAGTAAGCCTTTGCACCAGCTGCTTTCTTGTCGAATTTTTTCCTCTGCCTTGCCTGTGCCTGCTGAGTGTTTCGTCTACAGAAATCGTTCAGCTCCTGTTGGCGTCTGATCACATCCCTCACGTAGACCTGTGGGGACGTTTTCTTTCCCTCATATTCTGGGTAGAAGAAGGTTAAGGGTAAAGACTTTTCGTGTCCAGTTAGCATCATGTGTGGACTGACTCCAGTGGTGGAGTGTTGCGTGCTGTTATATGCTCCCATCACTTGTGGAAGGTATCTGTCCCAATCGGTCATGTACCTGGAACAATATACTCTCAGCATCGACACTAACGTTCTGTTCTGTCTTTCCACTAAGCCATTCGTCTGAGGGTGGTATGTCGTGGAGTGAGCCTGAGCGACCTGTGAGCGTCTCATAAGCTCTTTCGTAAGCTCTCCTACGAAAGCTGTTCCATTATCCGATTGAAACGTCATCGGACAACCATGTCTTGCTATCCACGTAATGATCAGGTGGTCGCATGTCTCTTCCGCCGAGGCAGTTATGCAGGGCACGGCCTCTGCATACTTCGTGAAGTGATCTATCATGACCAGCACCTGATTATAACCATTGTCTGTCATGCATATCTTTTGGTGATCTATTTGCACCACCTCGTTGAATTCAGACGACTCGATCGATTGTAAAGGAAATCGCAACTTCCTTGGATCCTTGACCTGTTGGCATGACAGACATGCTGTTACCCATTTCTCGCATGCCTTTTTCATCCCAGGCCACTCAAAGCGCTTCAGGATCCTCTGATATACTTTGTCGATCCCCTGATGGCCCATCTGATCATGTGACCTGAATAATAGTTCTGTCTGATAGAGTTGCGGTAACACTATCGCGTTATACTTGTATAGGACTCTGTCTTCTTATCTTTTTTTGCAAGCCACGATCCCGTCCTTGTTCAAATATAACCTCCCTTCCTTCTGCATGAAGTATTGTCTCAGGATGCGATAACTATCTTCCTCGAGGTCCCCTTTATCCGGAGAACCATTCTCGATCCACCTTTTCAGGTTGCTTGTCATGCGATCATTTCTCTGCGCCCTTAGAAGGTCCGAGAGTCTGTATCTCGCCTTCAAGTACGTCTTCATGACCCTCATCTGACTATTCAGCTCGTTGGGCTGATGTGTGTCTTCTTCCGTCTTAACGCACCAAATCTTCGCCAACGGTTGTGTTTCTTGTTCAAACGGCTGAAGATCAGTCCTGACTACCTCTTTCTGCGGCAACAGGCTTATCGAACGTTTCGATACCGCAATCGTTTCTAAGTCATCCGCTGCGTTGTCAAAGACTCTTTCGCTTGGTATTAGGTAGCGATCACTGTCAGGATCCTGGTACACTTCTCTGTCCAGGTCCCTTGCCCGAGTTTCCACTAGTAGCGTGTGTATCGCTAGTTCTGACAGTTCTGATCCCGAACTCGAGATCCTGTCTGAATAGGTGTCCATTCCTGAGTTTCGGGAATCATCATCCGTCGAAGAGGTTGTGCTGGAGACTGCGCTCTCCTCCAGATCATGTCTGTGCTTTCTTCGCATCCATCTGAACTCCCCGGACAAAACCTTGTTCTCTAGGTCCTGTTTCTCATCAGGAATTTCCTCGTCTATCTCAGACTCCCCGGGCAAATTTCCTTGTCCCGGGTGTTGATCTTGTGATCGCTGGTTCTTCTCATCATCTGTCTCCCCGGACAAATAGTCCTGCAGCAGATTTTGTTCTACCTCTTCACCCTCTTTATCCCGGTCCACAAAGGTGACGGTTTTCTTTCGCTTGCGTCCTACAATCCCTCTCGTTCTCCTCGTGCTGTCGTCTGGACGGCATGATCTTCACCTTCTCCCTGACTGTTAGCGATGCCACTGCTGCTGTCCACTCGGGGTCATCTCTGGTCACTTCTCTTTCTAACAATCCACCCAGCATCCGCATCACTTGTGGTGTGACTTGCACCGTTTTATCCAATAATGAGAGGCTGTTTATATTCATGCGAGAGAGTTCTTGCTGGACCAGGTTCGAGCGCAGCAACAAATCCAAGGGGACCGGGTCCTCCTTGGACAGGATCTTTATCTCGGCTGCTTTCTCTACAGGTAACTCAGGGTGCCCTGGAATTGAATGTCCAGACTTATCCAACCATCTCGTTAAGGGAAGCGCTTCATAAGTTTCTTTGTCCAGAAACGAGAATCCCTCCTTTATTTCCGCCTGATTGGCCTGCTTCTGCTCCAATCTTTCATACAGGGTGTTTCAAATAAACTGTAATGTTACAAAAGCTTCTCATTTCATAACTGTTGATCAGTTCGACTTCAAATTCGGTGATATTATGTAGAACAGGCGGAGATTTGATAAAACTCAAAAACTGCGTTGATGAATTGAACTCGATAGTGAATACCCGCGATTTTCCAACTATCTCACGCTTCCACGCAACAAAAAATTTTTTAAACTATTTGTTCATACGTAAATGAAAACAACGAAATGGTTTTCACAGTAAACGAAGAAAAACGGATCATTTGTTTGTTTGCAATTTATGAATCCCCAACTGAAGTTCGGAGAAGATATATCAATGAATATTACATTGCCCCACGCGTTGCATCAACACTTCAACTTAGGCAGTTTATCAGAGTGTGGAAACGGTTCCAAGAAAGAGGCGGGTTATCTAAATTTCAAGGGCAGCATCAAAAAGGAACGGGGTTACCAGGAACCGATGAAGCGAATGCCAGTATTATAAGACACTTTGATTTTCATCCTAATGATTCAATAACTAAAGCAGCAGCTGATTTGGGGTTGAGCCGCACCACAACTTGGAGAGTCGCGAGAGCTGCCAAAATGAAGCCCTACAAAGTGCTCAAAACACACCAAATTAAAGAGGCGAACTTCGGCTTGAGACTTACTTTTGGTGTCTGGTGCTTGAGCAAGATTGAAACAGCGGCAGATTTCACATCACGGGTGATTTTCTCAGACGAAAAGTGGTGGGTGCTCGACAGCTCTCCAAATTCTCAAAACGATAGGAGATGGAGTTTAGTTAACCCCAGAGAATACGCGGAGTGCAAGTACCAGGGCAAAAAGAAAGTGATGTGCTGGATGGGTTTCCTTCAAGGAGCTGTTCTTGGCCCGTTTTGGTTCGTAGACGAACAGCAACGACCAATAACACTGAACCAGTTTTCGTATCTGAACATGCTGGAACACGACCTCTGGCCAGTCCTTCGAGAACGACGAAACTGGAGGCGCATATGGTTTATGCAAGACGGAGCCACATGTCACTGCACGGGACGCGTACTCAGTTGGCTTGGGACAAAGTTCAACGACAGAATTATAAGTAGACGAACCCCTATACCCTGGCCACCTCAGAGTCCGGACCTGAATCCCCTGGATTTTTGGCTGTGGGGTCATCTGGGGAAAATTGTTCATGGTGCGAATCCACGAAGTATTGACGAACTCATGCAAACTGTAGAAGATGCCCGAAATACAATAACGCCCGATAATATCGAAGAGTCATTGAGAAATTTGACGAAAAGATTACAAAGCTGTGTTGCTCAAAACGGCGGACTTTTTCAGCATCTTTTATAAAACAATTTTATCAGATATTCAAATCTCCGCCACTTATCTATCTTGTGCAGAAAACATTGTGTATTTATCTCTTCTCAAAAAAAAGTTATAGCGTTTTATAAAATTACAGTTTATTTGAAACACCCTGTAGATTTCAGTTTTCTTGCTGAGGCTGTCAGCATTCTGGTGTTTATCACGCATCCTATGTTCGATTCTCATATGGTAGCCATCCAGTCTTACTATCCATCTACCAATATAACTCTGATCCATCGAGTAGGTCTTCAACCAGGATAACGCTCTGTTGTCCACGCGTAACTTGAAGGGAGCGCTCCCCAAGTATGCACGGTACTTCTCCACGAAGGTGACTACTGCAAACATTTCTGCTTTTGGTGCGCCATATTTCATCTCTGTGTCACTCAAGACCTTGCTGCCGTATGCAATGGGACGGAGAACTGTTCTTCCGTTCCATTCTTGCTCTTGATGCAAGATTCCTGAGATGGCCACCACCGATGCGTCTGTGTCGAGAACATACATGCCCTTTTCTGTAGGCATGCCCAGCACTGGCGCTTCGCACAGTTCCCGCTTTATGTTCTCGAAATTAACCTGTGCCTCATCGTTCCATTCGAACTTTTTCCCTTTGTTGCGCATCAGCTTCTGCATCGGGTACACCTTGTCCGCATATCCTTTTATGATTTCTCGGTAGTAATTGGCAAACCCTAGGAAGCTCAGGAGCTGTGTGTCCGTTCTGGTGGCTTTCCATGTCAACACTGCTTCCACTGCTTCCGGGTCCGGCCTCACACCATGCCTATCCACCATTCTTCCTAGGTACTTAATCGAGTCCCTAAGGATTTCACATTTCGATGGTTTGCACTTTAATCCTGCTCTTTTCATGCATCCAAAGACCTCATCGAGTCTATCAATGTGGTCTTCCAGGGTCGGTGTCGCTATGACTACGTCATCCACGTAACACATCACGAGATTTCCATACTTCTTGGTCACTCTCGTCAAAGCCTGAGCCATCAGTCTTTGAAAAGTGGCCGTCGCATTGCACAAGCCGAAGGGCATCCTCTTCCATTGGTACAATCCCAACTCGCACGCGAATCCGGTCTTCTCTCTGTCCTTCTTTCGTAGAGGGACCTGCCAGAAGGCAGAACCTAAGTCCAATGTGGTGAAGAACTTGGCACCACCAAGCTTAGATAGGCTCTCGCCTATTCGCGGTATCGGGTACGCATCTTTTATCGTTACCGCGTTCAAGTAACGAAAGTCGCAACAAAATCTAAGCTGCCCCCCTTTCTTTTTCGCCATTACTACTCCGCAAGCCCATGGCGATTTCGAAGGTTCTATCATGTCGTATTCAAGCAACATTTCTATTTCCGCTCGGCACGCTTCCGATTTGTGTGGCGTCATTCGCCTTGCGCCTTCCCTATGGGGGACGGCGCCCTCTTCTAGTTCGATTTCGTGTTCGACGAAATTACAGCAACCGATATCCGCCTTATGTTTCGAAAACACATCTGCGTTCCGATTTAGGAGGTCCCGCAATTTTTCGAAATCTCCCTCACCTATTTTCCTTTTTAAATGTTCTATCTCTGGCAAAACCGGTTTGTCAGATTCTAGTTCATATGACGAGGGGCGTTCCGGAAAATTCGAGCAGCTTGATAAGCCGTCGTCCGTCTCGGATTTCATTGAAAACAATTTATGAATAGATTTTAATTCATTAATCCTCTTTAAAATTTTATCTTTATTGGCATGATATGGACAGTCTTTCACATTATATTTCTTCAAGTTTTGTGTCTCCTCATAGTCAGTCCTCATCGGCAAAGCGTAGCCAAGCTTCTTTCCACGCTGGATTGAAACCGTGGTGTCCAGTGTGTTCAACAACACACTGACACACAGTCCGTTTCGCGTTACCGAGAAGCTCCGGCCTAAAATCACCGAACTCTGACTATTTGGATTCGATACTAAGCAAACCTGTTTACTATCACTTAACGAATTCAAATTTCTCATTCTAAAAATTGCTACCACAGCTTGTCCTGGTTGTAATTTTACTTTTCTATCAAAAAAATTGGTACCTTGTTTTCGTCTGTTATTATCCTATTAATTGGTCTCTTAACATACTTTCGGTCCGGGTTTCTAATCCGTATCAGACCGTTGTTCAAGTCAATCATCACGTCAAAATTCCTGACAAAATCTCTGCCCAAGATGAATTGGTCGGCGTCGTCCAGATTGTCTACCACCGGGAAGCTCATCCCAAGATCCTGTCCTCCCATGTGGAGGACCGTTATTGGTGTTCTTCCGGCTACGTAGATAGCCCCTCGATTGGCTGCGGCCAGTCGGAGATTCGTTGGAATTAGATCTTCCCGCGTGAAGCCCATTCTTTCCCAAGTTTTTATCGGCATCACACTCACTACCGCTCCTGTGTCCAGAAGCCCTGTGACTCCGATTTTTGTTCCGTTGGTGTCGAGCAGATGTGCTGTCACATCTGCTTCATATCCAATGTGTACTGCGTCTTGTTCCATCATGGCGTCATGGCCTATCCTGCGGACCTTGAGTTCCTCTTCTCCCAAATAGATCTGCCCCATTTGGTCATCATCTGTTGTTACATAGGTCCTGGTGTAGATACTGATTCCATCCACGTTCAGCATCATTTGATACGGCCCATAGACCTCTAGGTAGCGTCCATGAAGTTTCTTCATGCAAGGGCCACCCGTCGTTAGTAGTGCTCGCACCGCTCTCGACTCGGTGCGTGGCTCCACCTGCCTCAGATAATCTGCATATGTGTCCAAATGCATCAAAGTGAACTCGGATGGTTCACTCAGATTTCTGATCACCTGATGTCCAGCCACTGAGATTATCGACTGTATCTTGCTTCCTTGCGGCACCATGCCGAACCTCTTACCGGAGATCACTTTAAGTTTCATGTTTAAACTGCTTGGTGCTTTCGTTTCTTCGAGCTCCGTTGCTTCGAAGGTATTCAGTTGCTCCTGAAGCTTCTCATTTTCCAGTTCAAGTTTCACTTTTTGTTCGATCTCTTTGGTCACCAATTCCTGCTGTACTCTATTCAGAGCATCCCTTGCGGCTGCCTTATAATCAATCTTGAAGTCGTCAGCCGCAGTTGCTGGTTCCGGCTCACGTTCCTCCTCTGTTACCGCTTGCATCTTCTTTGCCGCCAGCTCTTGAGGTTTATCCTTTCTGCGTGCCTCCGCTTCACTCAAAAGTCGAGCCTTGCTGGCTTTCACTCCTGACAAAGCTTCTTCATGTCTTGGATGCTTGATGTCTGCCACTGCATCCCATCTTGGTCACTCTCGTCAAAGCCTGAGCCATCAGTCTTTGAAAAGTGGCCGTCGCATTGCACAAGCCGAAGGGCATCCTCTTCCACTGGTACATTCCCAACTCGCACGCGAATCCGGTCTTCTCTCTGTCCTTCTTTCGCAGAGGGACCTGCCAGAAGGCAGAACCTAAGTCCAATGTGGTGAAGAACTTGGCATCACCAAGCTTAGATAGGCTCTCGTCTATTCGCGGTATCGGGTACGCATCTTTTATCGTTACCGCGTTCAAGTAACGAAAGTCGCAACAAAATCTAAGCTGCCCCCCTTTCTTTTTCGTCATTACTACTCCGCAAGCCCATGGCGATTTCGAAGATTCTATCATGTCGTATTCAAGCAACATTTCTATTTCCGCTCGGCACGCTTCCGATTTGTGTGGCGTCATTCGCCTTGCGCCTTCCCTATGGGGGACGGCGCCCTCTTCTAGTTCGATTTCGTGTTCGACGAAATTACAGCAACCGATATCCGCCTTATGTTTTGAAAATACATCTGCGTTCCGATTTAGGAGGTCCCGCAATTTTTCGAAATCTCCCTCACCTATTTTCCTTTTTAAATGTTCTATCTCTGGCAAAACCGGTTTGTCAGATTCTAGTTTATATGACTAGGGGCGTTCCGGAAAATTCGAGCCGCTTGATAAGCCGTCGTCCGTCTCGGATTTCATTGAAAACAATTTATGAATAGATTTTAATTCATTAATCTTCTTTAAAATTTTATCTTTTTTGGCATCATAAGGACAGTCTTTCACATTATATTTCTTCAAGTTTTGTGTCTCCTCATAGTCAGTCCTCATCGGCAAAGCGTAGCCAAGCTTCTTTCCACGCTGGATTGAAACCGTGGTGTCCAGTGTGTTCAACAACACACTGACACACAGTCCGTTTCGCGTTACCGAGAAGCTCCGGCCTAAAATCACCGAACTCTGACTATTTGGATTCGGTACTAAGCAAACCTGTTTACTATCACTTAACGAATTCAAATTTCTCATTCTAAAAATTGCTACCACAGCTTGTCCTGGTTGTAATTTTACTTTTCTATCCAAAAAAATTGGTACCTTGTTTTCGTCTGTTATTATCCTATTAATTGGTCTCTTAACATACTTTCGGTCCGGGTTTCTAATCCGTATCAGACCGTTGTTCAAGTCAACCATCACGTCAAAATTTCTGACAAAATCTCTGCCCAAGATGAATTGGTCGGCGTCGTCCAGATTGTCTACCACCAGGAAGCTCATCCCAAGATCCCGTCCTCCCATGTGGAGGACCGTTATTGGTGTTCTTCCGCTACGTAGATAGCCCCTGGATTGGCTGCGGCCAGTCGGAGATTCGTTGGAATTAGATCTTCCCGCGTGAAGCCCATTCTTTCCCAAGTTTTTATTGGCATCACACTCACTACCGCTCCTGTGTCCAGAAGCCCTGTGACTCCAATTTTTGTTCCGTTGGTGTCGAGCAGATGTGCTGTCACATCTGCTTCATATCCAATGTGTACTGCGTCTTGTTCCATCATGGCGTCATGGCCTATCCTGCGGACCTTGAGTTCCTCTTCTCCCAAATAGATCTGCCCCATTTGGTCATCATCTGTTGTTACATAGGTCCTGGTGTAGATACTGATTCCATCCACGTTCAGCATTATTTGATACGGCCCATAGACCTCTAGGTAGCGTCCATGAAGTTTCTTCATGCGAGGGCCACCCGTCGTTAGTAGTGCTCGCACCGCTCTCGACTCGGTGCGTGGCTCCACCTCCTCAGATAATCTGCATATGTGTCCAAATGCATCAAAGTGAACTCGGATGGTTCACTCAGATTTCTGATCACCTGATGTCCAGCCACTGAGATTATCGACTGTATCTTGCTTCCTTGCGGCACCATGCCGAACCTCTTACCGGAGATCACTTTAAGTTTCATGTTTAAACTGCTTGGTGCTTTCGTTTCTTCGAGCTCCGTTGCTTCGAAGGTATTCAGTTGCTCCTGAAGCTTCTCATTTTCCAGTTCAAGTTTCACTTTTTGTTCGATCTCTTTGGTCACCAATTCCTGCTGTACTCTATTCAGAGCATCCCTTGCGGCTGCCTTATAATCAATCTTGAAGTCGTCAGCAGCAGTTGCTGGTTCCGGCTCACGTGCCTCCTCTGTTACCGCTTGCATCTTCTTTGCCGCCAGCTCTTGAGGTTTATCCTTTCTGCGTGCCTCCGCTTCACTCAAAAGTCGAGCCTTGCTGGCTTTCACTCCTGATAAAGCTTCTTCATGTCTTGGATGCTTGATGTCTGCCACTGCATCCCAGATTTGCGGACAATCTGATTTAAAATGACCTTCCAAGTTGCAAAAGAAACACCTCGGGTCGAATTTCGCAATTAATCCTCTCATGAAATCCTCATGGTCCAATTCTGACGCATCTTCGTCCTCGAGGCTAAAGCCTATTGCTTTCATGCCTTGTTTGTAGGCTGGGCATGCTGACACATGATGGTCCGTTGAACTGCAATTAGCACAAGAGCGTCTCTTGTCCATATCATCCCTCGGTTTGTACCAATTGTTCCCTTGGTTTGCTGGTCCGTTGTTAAAATTGCCATAAGTGTTCTTGTAATATCCGGATCTCGAAGGAGGTTTCAACAAAAGATACTCTTTTGATTTGAGCCTCAACTCCTCCGGTGTTGGCGCATTAGTTGATAGTGGTGTGTAATGCGTTGCTAGCATCGTTCGAAGTTCATCATTTTTCACACCATCGATGAATTTTGAGGCTACGGCCAGGTTCATCCTTCGGTTTGACTCATCCGGTTGACTGCGTCTTCTCAGCATTTCCAAATCATCGAGAAACTTGTCTATCGTTTCATCTTCTCGTTGCCTCCGTTTCTCGAAGCGCATCATCGCCTGGTGCCCCTGCACCCCTCATCCAAAACGGTTTAACAAGATTTCGAAGATTTTCTCAGCAGTGTCACGTTGATATTGCTTCTTGGCCATGACACAGTTCAGGGCTGTCCCTTCCAAGTTGCTGGTGAGCGCACTGCATTCCTGTCTCTCCGACAAGTCCTCTTCCTCGAAATGCAACTTCATTACCTCTATCCAGGTATCACTACAGCCATCAGATTCGTCTTTGTAGCATCTTGGTTTCTTAAAGACTCTTCTGGACTTCTCACTGCGTTCATTGGTTCTAGATAACCTTGTCAGGAATGTCTCCAAAGACCTGTTCAGGGGTTCAAATGCTGTGGCCATTGCCGTAGCATCCCTTGAGTGTCCCGCTTGAGTGTCCTCACACCTCGTCGAAGGCTCTGTGTGCGGTGCATCCCTGCAATCCGAATCACCTTTAGCGTTTCCCGCTTGGCCCACATGACTCCTCCTCGGGCTTGCATGCCCCCTGTTGCCGGAATCACTTCTCCCAGTCGCATGTGTGCCTTGCGTTGGTCGTTCGTTAGAGGTTTGTCTGTTCCCCGTTGAACTTGCTCTACTGTTCGGGCCCCAGGTTCCATTACCCCTCATGGCATAGCCTGATGAACTGCCCCTGCCTCTAGTGGATCCATACGTCTTCCTCTTTTGATGTTCATTGAAGTTCACCCTCGGTTCCTTGCTGGGACCTCCCGAGTTCGGTTCTCCTTCTTTTGGTCCACTCTTGCTGCTTAGTAGCCCGTCCAACCTATCCATGATAGCCTGAGTTCGCCTCTCCATCATCGCGTCTATCTTTGTGTCAAGAGTCCCAAGAGACTGCTCTTGTTGAATTCTTAACTTCTGCATGTCGTCTCTTAAGCGTAACTCTCGCTGTTCCGCCTCTCTTGTCATTCGCGACAAGTTCCTCGCCATATGTTCGTCCGTTCTTTCTTTCAAGCGTTTTTCGCTCCTGCCAACTTCTTGTCTGTTGCGGTTTATTTCTTCCCGCAGACTTTCTCTTTCAATGTGAACTGCCCTTTCTAGTTCACTCATCCTTATTGACATCTGCTCGTTTTGTTCTCCTAAACTGTCCACTATGTTGTTTAAGGCTTCCTCTAGTGCTGCCCCGTTATCCACGAGTGGCGTCACTAGTGGTGGTGTAACCCTGTCGGTCCCAGGTAGCTTCGTGCTGGTCGAGATCCGGGCCTTAACTCTCTGCCTCGACGTCTTTTCATTATCTATTTCAGGATCCGTTAACGCGTTGCCTAGCCCTCTGGTTCTACTCTCTCCAGTTTGTGGCTCTGAACTTGTCCTAATCGCGAAGTCTTTTGACTGGCCCGGTGTGTTTGCCTCTTTGCTTATCGTTGTCACTACACCAAATTTGTCCATGATTCCAGTCTCTCTTCCGACGTGTGCCTCATTCTCCTGGATTGAACTATTGAGGCTGACTTGAGATCCAAAGTCCCCTTGCTCCTCTTCATCCTCTTCCTCCTGGGTTTCAACTTCGTTCCCTGCGCCTCCTCCAATGGTGAATGGAAAGATGTTTCCGAAGGTGTTCTTCATTCTTTCTGAGAATGATGATGACGTTGTTTGTTTCCCAGTTCCGCCTGCCATCATAGTGTTGTCTGTCGGAGATCTTCTTGTTGTCGCTATTTCAGTCGAGATGTCGGACAGTTCCGACATCTCCTCTCGATCCAATGTCCCGGTGGAAGTGGCAAAATCATGGCCTTGTTCTACCGGAGTAGATTCACTCGCCAGCCTTCTGCCTCTCCCTTCCAGTCCATTTTCTTCCTGGTTGTCGTTCATGGTATGGTCCGTATTGACCTCCACTTCTAACAGTTCTTTTCGCTCTTCTGAGGTCTTCTGACTTCTCGTTTCAACCATTCTGCCTGAAACCGTCTCCCCTTTGTCGGACCGGGATCGCTTGATCCAATCCACAAAAGGATCGGTCATCGTTTTTCTTTGCTTTTCAGGTATGAATTTCCTAGAGCTATTACCTCGTTTTGGTATCCTTGACTTGTCTAGACTCATTCTCTATTTGTCACTTTTTAATGCCTATACTTAACTCGATTGCTAGAGACCTTATAGTTTTATTAACAATAATAATGACACAACACAATAATTTTCGCAAGATTCTATTAAATAGTGACCACGAATCCCTGTATGTTATCACACTAATCAATTATCGGTCGTAAGATTTGAGAACTAGCACAATATGATGTTATCAGTCAATTTAAAAGATAGTGTACTCACTACCCAATCAAGCACAGTTTATGTTGATTTAAAATCACAAACAAAAAAATATATAATGACAGAATATGAATGTCTCTATAAAAAACGTATGTGTAATGTACTCTTAGTCGGTCGCAGTACAATAGTCGAACCTGTCTTTAAAAGAAAAAGCTTTCCCTGCTCGGTGCTGCACCAAACAGACAAAACTCTGAAGGCAGTAATTTTCTCAAGTGGGCGTCTATTGCACCCACCGAGTACTGTGTTACCTATCTGCCTTCGGACTACCCGAGCTAGACCTACTAAAATCCTCAGGGCAGTCACTTTTCCCAAAAACGTATTATGTTACAATCCACACCAATGAATCACGCTCTTTTTAATTTAGACTTAGTGTCGCGAATATCCGAGTTCGGACCTGTTTTGTTTTGGTCTGGTTCTTATTGAAAGGCAAGTTACCAGTGCAGTCACTGATACCTAGCCTGTGTACTAATAGCCTAATACCTCTCACTTTTTAGTCTTTCTTTCGTCTACCTAAGTCCTTTAATAAAATAATACCCCTCCGGATTGGCACAAATAGGACCCTTCCGGACTGGCAGAATCTAGACCCCTCCGGATTGGGACCCCTCTGAGTTAGTTAATATAAGACCCCTCCGGATTTGGACCCCTCCGAATTAGCAACTATAAGACCCCTCCGGATTCGGAACCCTCCTAACTTGAAAAAAAATTTTTGACCCCTCCGGATTGGGAACCCTCCGGTTTTGTAAAAGTAGCTTTTCGGAGACTTCCTACTTTCAACCTATACCCCTCCCGATGCAATTTTGCTCTTTCAATTAACTAGGAACAATATGCACTACTTTCCTAGACCCTTCCGGATTGAAGTTAAGCCTCTTATTTGACAATTCACACTAACGGTGAAGGGTCTTATCGCTCGCCTAACTTCGGCTCGCTTAAGCTTTTGCTGTGCCTTTAGCCTTCCCTTTTCGTCTACAACAGCCTAAAGTTACTTTATTCAACCGCTATTACCTTTTGGTAGGGGTCTAAGGGCTTTTCTAAAAGAAATTTATAAAACGTGAAGGGTGTACCCTTCCAAATTGAGGAATTTGCTAAAAACAATCTCAAAAAATTTTCACGCTTACTTATCCGAAAAACTTTTGTCCCTATCAGTAAGCTCAGCTTTCTCACTTATAGGTTCCGCCTAACTTTTTCCGCAAAAGTGGTCCTTTCGACCTAAAAATTATTGATCCGAGCTCAGAAGGCCTATACTCTTCTAGTTCAATGCAAAAGACCCGATCTAAAACGCTTTTGTTGAAAAAGTTTGCGAAAAACTATGCTACCTGTACCCCTCCGGATTGATGAATCCACCAAATCAAACACGTTAAGTTCGATTTCTCTGCAACCCGGAAGGCTTTCGGGTAGCGGGTTTTAAAACTTGTAGATTCACTAGTGGACGTTGTCCGAACAACTATTTTTACTGTTGTAACTCAAAAATTTCAAAAAATTTTCTAAATTTATAGTGTTTCATTTTCTCAAAAATCACCAAATTTCGGTTCTCGGTACCAAAGTAGTTCCAACCACTTTCGAACTAAACTTAACCGGTTCTCTCTATTATGGTAGTGCAGTTACGATGTAACACACTAACTTCCCGTTTCAAAAAATATCGCTATTTTGACCCTAAAAACCGGTCTGTTTTCGTTGTTTTTCACTGAAAAACGATATAAGACTATTAATATAGGCTATATAAATAATAATATTAGTAATACTATACCCCTCCGGTTTTGTTTAATATCCGAATTAAGGTGCTTAACTCGGGTATTCGCAGTTCGGTGAAGGGTCACTACAGTGCAGCACTGTCGAGCCCCCCACAGATTACTATCTTACTTTTTGTACCAAAAGGGATACAAAACTTGTTAACGATACCCAACAGTCGATTGTTGTTGTCGTTGAGCCCCTTCTTGTCGCTCCTTGTACTGCTTGCCGGATCAGTCTTTTCCCAAGACCCTTCCGAACTGAGCGCAAATCAGCTGACCCTTCCGGATTGAGCGCAATTTATCATTAACGTGCTTAAATGCTCAAATAACCCTACAGTACAAGCCTCACAAACGGGCTACAAACTGATCGTAACGATCCTGACTGATATAAATGCTTGCAACAACAATATATCTATCAACAACAAACGGGGGGGTCGGATCACATCTTGTCTGGGGGGATGATTTCTACTGATTTTTTACTTTTTTTAACGGTTTTTGGTTTTTTCGGTTATTTTTTTTTGTTTTTTGTTTTTCTTGGGTACTATACTACTTTTTGTTTGGTTTTACATATATCTTTAAGTGTTTTTGGTCACAAACCACTCAGGGGACGAGGGAATGGCCGATCCCCCCACCCTTCCTGATTCGTGAATTTTCGGTCTTAACTAAGTTAAAAAGCTAATCACGGTAATCCGGAAGGCTTCCGCGTTCCGAACTACCCTTCCGCCCCGGCGGTTTAGGCCTATTAAGGGCGTTAATGTGAGCATCCGCTCGGCGCGGAGTGCTCGTTAACGGTTCTGCCGGTCATGATGTTAAAAAAGAATAACACCCAGGAGCGCCATAAAAACATCTATGTAACATTCGCCCGGAAAATACATATCGACGGAAGACAAAACTAAGTCTTAAGACGACTGGCCAACGTCTAAACAGAGCTTTGCATGCTTTTCACCGTCTCTACCAAGCCAGTACTTTTCGGTGGTCTTTCTAACATCGGGTCGACAAAAACGTTACTGCTTTCGGCTTCGGTCAAAACACTCAAATTAACTAGATTACATGCAGAAATAGTGAGCTCATGGCTGGGTCTCAGTATCCCCAGACCACGAGGTCACTCCTAAAAACAGGGCTACTACTATTTATTATATTACTATTGTTTTTGTTCAGTAGATAAAATCATCATCTCCATCGAAGATGGATCAACCCTTTCCCCCAACTCCTAGCTTCTCATCCTTATCAAAATTAATCTAGATGTTAATTAAATTCAAGTCAGGACATGACAGTAAGCTAAAAGTTTATGTAACAGGATAAAAGTTTCAGTTCCTTTACCCTTCCGGATTGATGAATCCGCTGGATCAAGCTTGTTAATCCTGATTTCTTCTTAATCCGGAAGGCCGTCTTTCACCCTTCACCGTTGTTCGCAACGGCCTTGCAACTATTGTAGCGGCACAATAGTTGCAACTCGGAGTGTTCTCTGTTACTCTGTAACTCGTTGTCGTTTTCCAATCTCGATTTCGTAGTTGTTAGCGCAGCTAATGTTGTTCTGTTTTTCTTTCTTGTCTGAGCCAAATTGGCCGTTTCTGACGTTTCTCAGAAATATGACGTCATAATTCGAATTTTTGAAATTTAAGAATACCAGAATATTCCAGCCCTCACCGTTTGGCCACTCGTTCCAATAACGTTCTTAATTCTTAATAATCGCCAATCCGGAAGGCTCGCTGCTAAAAATTCGAATTCTGCAGAGATTGTCGTTGCATTTTTCACATTCTGGTCGAATGTCTCACAAGATTTTGAGCGTAATTGTCTAAAAAACCGCTGAAACGGCTCAAATCTTGCTTCAAATTAGGTGAAAAATCTCGACTCGGTTTCTGATTACCAAAAAAAAACAAAGGAACTTCAATTAAAAAATGACCACAAAAAGAGAAACTAAATGGTGGCACAACATCTCATGCTGGCACAACGTGTTTTAGGTATTTGTGGTGAAATTCTATTTTCCTTAAGTTGTGGGGGGGGGGGGGCTGGTAGATAATTAGGTAGTGGCCTTTAAGCCGTAGCGATCCGAAAGTTCCCGGTCTAGTTTAACCACTATTTGGCTCCGACCGGCTGAGGTAGAAATGCATGAGAATGCATGAGGTAGAAATGCATGTTGTGTCTCTGGCCCTTGAGCCAGTGGCTATAGAGACTATTCTTCTTTTCCTCAAATGTGACGCTAGTGAGCGAATAATACGTTTTCAAGAAAATATAAACTCGATAAAACTTGCAGGCAATGAACAGTCTCATCCGAGCTTAGAAGGTCCAGCGGCGCACCACGAGATTCCCTAGGACAGGAACGCTTTCACTAGATCAGAGACCTCTTGACGGACCTCTCTCTATAATCTCTAAACATAGAACCTATCACATCTATTTAATAACTTTCGTTAAGGCTACAAGGTTTTGAAAATGAGGCTTAATTTTTATTAATTATCATGCAAAAGACTAAAAAGTTTTGAATTTTTTTGTAATGTGTTTGTTTATAATTTTACTATTCAAATTGTGTACGGACCGTCGCGCTACGTAGGGTTTTTTTCACTTGACCTTCCGAAAGATAACTTTGGTGATGTTCTTCCATGTGCTGCTATGCTTAGATTAAATCACCAAAGTCT
>NW_026971162.1:0-13000 GCF_963678635.1 Symsagittifera roscoffensis
TGATTGACAAAGTGTTTTACAAATCCGAATTAATGTTCATAGTTGATAAAACTATGCTGAAACCGAAATAAATGTAGTTGAAACCTCCAAATACTCAAAAAACAATTGTGAAATTAACCATATTTTTTTTTGGAAAAAGTAAAGAAAAGGTTTTTCATATTAGACTCAATATCTGTCCTAAATCTCCAATTGGTCACGGTTTATTCTTCGTCGAAAACACGAACGAAATGTCAAATTTTAATCCAAAATTATGCAAAAAAGAACAAAAAAGCGGCTGCGTTGATTTTATCTAAACTATTCAAACATCCAAAAAATTTTAAAATTTTTTGTAAATTGTCATACACTGACTTTTAATCCAAGTATTTTAACACAAGTATTTTGCTAATAATTAATATAGGAAAACGTTGAAAAGAAAAAATCCGAGAAAATTTTCGGAAACTACATCTAATATTCAATAAATATCATTCAAATATGGTAGAAACTTGCCCCTCTAAGAAAAAATTTTTTTACTTGTTCACTTGTACTAGTACTGTATAATTCTTGCTGAAACAAAAAGTAGACCTTTCTGAAATTTTTCAATTTATTCATACCAAACTCCAGATCATTGATGTAAAATGAATTTTTTGAACTCTTAAAAATTTAAAAATGATTGAACAACTATTAAAACCATATCTAAATTTTGATGAAGTTCAATCAAAACCTCTTGATAACTATTCGAAATCGATAATATTCAACATACACAAACTACCATGAATTTTTATTGAAAATCTTGTGGTTTGAGATAGTTTCAATTTTTCTCTATTATTTAAAATCTCGCAATGAACTCCACCTTGCATAGCTAGAAAAAAGTATCTGAGAGTGAAAATTGTATCACTTGAAAGGGCATTTTGCAGGCAAATTTAAAATTAGTGTTGCAAACTTTTGAATATTACTTTTCAGATTGTGCAAGTTATTTTTATTCTTTAGCCTACAAAATGTCTCTAAATTCTTAGCTATTGTAATTTTTTCCACTAAAAATATAATTTTGTACCATAAGCCATAACTTTTTGCCAGACAATTTTGTTGACTATTTTTTACATTTGTTTTTTGCATAAAACTCAAAAAAGTAAAGAAAAGAGAGTTGTGAACTATTCGCAACTATACATGAGCCAACGCCAGCGAGAAAAGCTGAGAATTTGTGGATGTATTTTTACACAATATTTGTTGAACAACCTTAGAGAAGCTAATGATTGTTTTCTGGAAACCTTCGATCATTCTCTACAGCAGAATTTTTTTTGCGCGTTTCTTCACTCTAAATGTGAATATAAAAATTGCCTTTCTATTTTTTTCTTAAGTTCTAAAAAATGGTTTTTTTTACTTTAAATTTACCTCCTAAGTGAAATATTTGGTATAAATTGTAAGAATTAATCATTTTGAAAGCCTTAAGCAGACTTGATTAAGCAAAAATCTTAAAAGTCCCACCTGAAATTCTAAAAGAAACAAAACTGAAGCCAACACAAACACACCACGCGGACCCTTCTTTCCTCGAACACATTCATGTCAAAAATCATATCAACATATTATCTAGACAATTTTAATAATATTATTCTGCTGATTGAATCAGTTTTTTATAAAAACCTCTAGCAGATTCAAGTTTATCCAATATCTTTCAAAAAATAATAATTCGGCATAAAATTTAACGCCCAAAACAAATTTTTGTTGGAAAAATGTACAAATTAACCAATTAACTTCAAACCTAAAGCAGACTTATCTCAGACAAAAAATCTCCATAATTGTACTAATTTGTCAAACGACAGAAAAAATAATCTTCTCAATACCTATATAATTGCCTAAAGTCGACAGATTTATGTGTAGTTCTGTAATATGCAATAAATTCCGACCAAACTGTAAGCAAAACATTTGTTTGTTCAATTTCTCAAAACAATCCAACTTAAACTCAACCTATGTTTTCCCATGTATTTCAAGTTAAGTCTTTCTTGGTTTCTTCAACTATTTTGTAATTGAACCAATTTTCAAAGAACTTCTACGGAGAAATTGAACTTTAGGTGGAACTCGGCTTCTGTTGAATGATCGTTTACTAGTCCAAAGCCAGTGTAGCACTAAAATCCTTTTTTTGCCGAGAATAAAACTACAAATTATCAAACGAAATTTCTAAACCAGTTCACTGCAAAAATCTTGTTTTTCACTCTAATTTTTTTTTTGAATTAGCTTCCAGCCCAGGAACAGAATAAACTAAATAATCAAATTTTGTTGGGGCATACGGAAATTTTTTGTGTTTTTCTTTGTCATTTTTCACGCAAATTTTCCTGAAATCTTTGAAAAACAACAAAGTTCTTCAACATCATGGCATGAAGCCTCCATTTGTCTGCTTGGGAAAATGCATTACTACTTGAACTTACTCAATTTAACTGCCTTCTTATTAATTAAAAAAGCTAACAAAAAAAAAATTGTTCAATTAGTCAATGTTTTAATAACATAAATTGTGCGAACATAAATAACATAAGAAGTGTGAACTCTGTTTTTTGGGATCGACTACGAGTACTCAGTATAGTTCAATTTTAACACAATTTCGAAGAATATGCCCAAAAAATTAAAAACAAAGAAGAACTCCTCATTTTAGGATCTCCAATCGGCGAACTTTGCCGAAAAGAATCGCTCGATGAAAAAATTAAGGAGCTTGA
Source organism: Symsagittifera roscoffensis (assembly GCF_963678635.1). Classification (NCBI taxonomy): domain Eukaryota; kingdom Metazoa; phylum Xenacoelomorpha; order Acoela; family Convolutidae; genus Symsagittifera; species Symsagittifera roscoffensis. The sequence goes on from NW_026971162.1 coordinate 2,682, forward strand.
AAAAATCTCGGATGTCATTGACAAACTAGACGCCCATTATGATTCTTACCTCCTGAAAAATTGCTTTAGCATGCCAAAACTCTTATATTTTTGCGTACGAACCCTTGTTTTTTGCAAAATGATTGTTTGGAACGCTACGACAAATTACTAAGAAACTCTATATGCATGAAAATGGATGATAACCAGTTTTACAAGCAGTTCTCCCGGCAGCCAAGGGTGGCTTGGGGCGTTTCTTCCGCTCGTCTACTCGCTTATACCCGCTTTCTTAGCCTCAGCAGTAGGAGCAAAAAATGCCTCGAGAGAAATCTTTGAAATGTGGATGGAACCTTTGATGATGCGCGTAAACGGTGGTTTGAAATTGGAAATGGCTCAGGAAAAAGAAATCCAAAAAAATTGGGCAGAGCCAATTTTTTGACAGAAAAATTGCAGACTTGACTTTACGACTCGAATCAATGGACGTAAAAAGATTCAACGCGTTCCAAGATAGATTTGGCTCCCAATGGTTGAACGTCATCCCGTGCAAAAATTTATTTTTGAAAATGTCGAACCAACAACTCAGAATTGCAATAGGACTTCAATTAGGCTTAAAAAGATGCGAACGGCCTAAATGCGTGTGCAGCAAAGACTGCATGCCTGTCCTCTCTTTAAGTTTTTTTGTGATTCTTTTCTGTCCCGTGGCACTACCAACTTTCTTATCACGTACAATTGTGACTTGGAGACAACTCATTCTTAAAATAATTTATCAGTTTCTCGAGATCAATCGAGAAACCCTGTTCTGGGAGTTTTAACTGCTTAAGTGACCACAACCTTCTTTTTGCAGAAATCGTTATTGATTTTGGAAGTTTTTGGACTTATCCATTTCGTCCTACATCAGTATAGCAAAATCCAAAAATATCAGCTTTGTAACTTTCGCCCGGAAGAACATACCGACGGAAAACCAGGCTAGGTTCTAAAACGACTGGTTAGAGTCTAAACACAGCCTCACATGCTTTCAACCGTCTCTACTAAAGCCAGTTCAATGTGTGGTTCAATGACATCGGGTCGACAAAATCGTTACATCTTGAAGGCTATCGGCCAAACCGCGCAAATTAACATGATATCATGCAAAAATAGTGATTTCATGACTGGATCTCAGTATCCCCAGACCACGAGGGCACTCCTAAAAACAAGGCTACTACTTAATTTTTTTTTAATATTGCTTTTGTTCAATAGATAAAAATCATAAGATCCATCAGAGATGGACCAAGCCTTTCCCTCAACTCCTGGCTTCTCAATATCTGAAAATCAATCCGATGTTATTTGAATTCAATTGAGGCCATTCCTGGAAGCTGAAAGTTGTTAATGCATCATACAGTCTTTGCCCGAGACCCTTCCGGATCCTTGAATCCGTACGAACAGCTGTCTTCTTGTCGACCAGAAAGGGTAGCAAAATCCTCCCAATAGACCTCCTGACTCTCGGGAATCGGTCTGTAACGATTTTAGCTGTACAATCGTTACAACTCGGAGTATTTTTCCGTAAATATCGTTGCCTGTATTTCTGTCGCACGCTATATCTGTTATATGTTTTGCTTTTTTCAGCCAAACTCGTCGTTCTGACTTTCGCGTTCTTAGTTGTCGCGAAAATTAAAATTACTACATGTCGTGCACGTCCAAATTGAAAAATAAATTTACTTCGTCAATCCAAATTGACCACTCCAAATACTTTCAATTGAACAATTAAAGCTAGTAATAGTCAAAACAGCCAACTTTCCGATTGAACTGTTCCAAACAAAAATTCGTGGATGATGTGCATTTTCGATCATTCTGGTCGAATGTCACTCTTGTTACCTCCCGATTTTTTGGGCCAACAATTTTCTTTATTTGAACATTTTTGTCACTCTTCAGTTTTACTTTAGTGTTTTGGACAAAATCCACTTTTTGAAATCACTCTCGAATTTCAAAGATTTTGCACCAAGTTTGAGCTTATTTTAATATAATTTTCGAATGCGTGTTGTTAGTTCGTCCGACGTCCCAGGATGTTCTTGAAACGGGGTTTGCTAATTGATTGTTTTATTCAAAAATATATCCACTTGGTGTCGATAAGTGAATTTAGCTAAGTGAATATTTCTAGCTAAAGTATAATCAAATTTTAGCCTAATTGTTGTCCTAAACTTATTAAATAGATTTGTTATGTTTGATGTTTGTGCTTGTTTGTGGAGCGCCTTCTGAGGGAGTTTAGAGAAAGGTCTGTCAAGTGGCTTTCTCTGGGGAGGTGGTAAACTAGAACTGGCTTGAAGAGTCTGGTGGTGCACCTCTGGACCTACTGAGCTCGGGTGAGATTGTTCCTTGTTTTTGCTTTTCATTATTCGATTTTAAAATTTAAATTAGCTTAATTGTCTTTTATTTTTTTTATTTGCTGATATATGAAATTCCCACTAACCGCTTATCATGGGTTAATTCAGTCCCATAAAGTCCAGTCAAAATCCTTTTATTACCTATATGCTGCGTCAAGATGAGGAAAAACAACAAAGAGTGTACAAGCAAAGATTGCTTAAAACCTACAGGACTGTTAAATTGGATTGGATGTGATTGTTGTTCTAGTTGGTACCATATCAGTTGTGTAAATATTTCTTTTAGCAATTCTAAGAAAACCCAATGGTTTCAGAGTCCTTTATGCGTTGATGTAAAATCTGTTAATAAGGCAACAATAAGTAATGATTTAGATCTAGGACAATTATGTTAATACAAATATCTCAAATGTCCGAGTACTCAAGAGAGTATCAAAGGACTCACGTGTTCCCTTGGCGGAAAGTCTGTCGGACAAAATAAATGACATCGTCTACATTGTAGAAGATGTTACAAAATGGCTAAACTTTTTTATTGTCGTTCTTGTTTTTTCTGGAGCAACCAAAAAGAAATGGACGCAAACAGACGACAAGCAGGAGCTCTTTGATAAATAAAAAAATTCGAGCAAATAATGTGTCACTTCCAAAACCCCATCCCCAAGTTTCAAGCCCGCCTCTGAGTGACCTCAAGCAGAATATAAAGCTAACAATTAGTAAGCTCGATGAAGGAATTGTAAAGGGAGGAATAAGGCTTGCTGCTTCGTATGACAAAATTGCTTTTTTTCATTGATAACTATCAAAAACTGTTGTCTAAGCACCCTCAGCGAGCCAAATTTGCAGCTCCAATTCCAGAAATTTAGATAGTTTTTTCATAACCAATTTCGACCTATACAAAGCGATATTGTCCTTTCCGAACGGATCAGCAGCAGGTCCTGATAAAATAGTTCCTAAAATTTTTAAAGATCTTAGTAAGTCGAATGGCAGTGCAGGACTTAATTTTCTGGAACTGCTTACTAAGATGATGAATCTCATTGGAGATGGCAATATACCCGATCCCCTTTCTTTTTTGGCGCAAAGTTTATCGGCCTCATAAAGATAGACTGAGGGTTGAGACCGAATGCCATAGGCAACACGATGGGACGTATCGCGTCTAAGGCGCTGGAAGCAAGGCCCTCTCCGAGCGACAAAATTTCGGGGACGTACAGGTAGGATGCGGTACCAAACGAGGAGCAGAAATTGCTGCACACTCGTTTCGAAACCTAATTGAACGCGACGACAATCCAAAATACACTGTTCTTTTAAAACTAGATTCTAAGAACGCCTTTAACTCTCTAAATAGAGAAACAATGCTGAATCCTGTTTATTCAAATCGCCCCGAATTGTATAATTACACCCATTTCGCGTATAGAAAACCTAGTTACTTTTTTTAACAGAAGACGAACTCAGCAAAAGATCCTGAAGACCCACCCCTTTTGCGGAAACAGTTCAGACATTAGTCAAAAAAGTTGGAGTCGAAAATTAACATCTGGTATTTAGATGATGGAAATTCAGCCGACGACTATAAGGTAGTACTCTGGGACCTTAAAAACATTCTAAAATTGGAACAAATTTACGGCATGAACTTGAACACTGAGAAGTAAGAACTCTGTTTTTGGGATCGACTACGAGTACTGAGTATAGTTCAATTTTAACATAATTTCGAAGAATTTGCCAAAAAAAATAAAAACAAAAGAAGAACTCGTCATTTTAGGATCTCCAATCGGCGAACTTTGCCGAAAAGAATTGCTCGATGATAAAATTAAGGAGCTTGAAAAAATCTCGGATGTCATTGACAAACTAGACGCCCATTATGGTTTTTACCTCCTGAAAAATTGCTTTAGCATGCCACAACTCTTATATTTTTTGCGTACGAGCCCTTGTTTTTTGCAAAATTATTTTTTGGAATGCTACGACAAATTACTAAGAAATTCTATATGCAAGGTCACTAATGTGAAAAGGGATGATAACCAGTTTTTACAAGCAGTTTCCCGGCAGCCAAGGGTGGCTTGGGCGTTTCTTCTGCTCGTCTACTCGCTTTACCCGCTTTCTTAGCCTCAGCACTAGGAGCAAAAAAATGCTTTGAGCGAAATCTTTGAAATGTGGATGGAACCTATGATGATGCGCTTAAACGGTGGTTTGGAATTGGAAAACTTGAAATGGCTCCGGAAATAGAAATCCAAAAAAATCGGGCAGAGCCAATTTTTGACAGCGAAATTGCAGACTTGACTTTACGAATCGAACCAATGGACGTAAAAATATTCAATGCGTTCCAAGATAGGTCTGGCTCCCAATGGTTGAACGTCATCCCGTGCAAAAAATTTATTTTTAAAATTAACGAATCAACAACTCAGAATTGCGATAGCACTTCGATTAGGCTCAAAAAGATGCAAACGGCATAAATGCGTTTGCGGCAAAGACGTTCCCGAGGATGGTTGGCATGGTCATTCTTGCCTCAAAAGTGCAGGGAGATTCTCTAGGCATTCAAATCTGAATTTCCTTATAAAGCAGAATTTGTCTTATACCCACATTCCGTCTATTTTAGAACCACGACACCTCTACAGGACCAATCAGAAGCGAGCGAGCAGACGGTTTGACGCTCGTTCGATGGGCTGTTGGTACGCAGCTCTTGTGGGATGTAACGGTATTAGACTCTTTTGCTCCTTGTAGGATTAATGCCGGATCTGTTTGTAACCCTGGTTTGGCTGCCAATGAAGCGGAAGAGCAAAAAATTATAAAGATCTTGTAGATGATGGATATCTTTTTCAACTGCTAGTTTTGGAGATTCAGGGCTCGGCCGGCCCCAGCACAGAAATTTTTTTGAGCAAGCTTTGTAAAACCTAAGCATATGCACTGAGGAACCCAGAGCAGGCAACTTTCTAAAACAAAGAATCTCCCTGGCAAAACAGATTGCGAACGCCGCTTGCGTACTCGGAACAATAAATGACAAAATAACTTTCGACGAAATTTTATATTTGTAACACTTGTATAATATATTTTCTCGTGTCGAGTTGCGTGTTCTTATTGAAGAAAAGTAACCCGTATCAATTTTGAAAAGGACAGCAACACTTGTCATCTTCTTTTATCATTATCACTTCCATATCCAGAAAATTCTAAGGATTTTGACTGGAATACGTGATGAAAGGACTCCTGACTGTAACATCGGTTACTATGATACTTTTGACCGTCTGATTCCCATTAAAAACAAAAGAAATAGAGTATAATCAACTCAATAAACTTTGCTTAAAACCATTGATCAATATTTATTTATCAAGTAGCTTAATAAAGTTCAAAGTTTTCACTGAATACGTTGATTATCAAAAATCGTATGGTCTAATTACCAATTTCATCCCTAATCATTATAACAAATTCCATAAATAGCAGACAGGGGCCTGCAGTTTTAGCTGGGCCTCTAATTATCTTTTATCGAGACATACGAACGTTTTGATTTACCTCAAAACAATTCAATTTGTCATACAAGTGTATTGCAAGTGGTGGGAAGTGTCGTCTTAAGGATTTCCACACACGGTCTTGCGAAGCTATCCCTTTTACCGTGCTGAAGCAGGGGGCACTAAGGCTCGGTATTAACGAAAATCCCGAAAGGGTTATGTTAGTGGTGAGTTGTCCTCTACTGTATTCTATTGCTCCCCCTTGGTCAGTGATGCTCTTGCTCGCTATATCTCGCTTGAAGTCGCGTACAACGAATTCCTTGCTTTCAAATGAATTCAATATATATAAGTCTGAATACAAAGGGCCTACTAATTCGGCCAGCGTATAATTTATTAAAATACAACAGAATGGTTTGCGATCTGTACACGCTTAACAATTTCTTCTGCGTACTCGGTCAGTACACGTGTCGACTAAGCTCTCTGACTTGTGCTAGCTTCTACTCTAACTAATGTTCCACAAGGCACTTCGACTTGCGTTCTTACTTCACTCGCTGTGAAACAATTAACTGATGAGTTCATATAGAGACCACAACTGGGACCTACTGAATCTTACGCTCGTTAACTCGTTCTCCCTTCAAAATCCACTCTCGAACCTCCACTTCTTATCTCTATTTGCGCTCCGTTTTTGTTAAAGTCACGCCACTTCATATCGGTGTTGTCATCCCCTTAAGCACAACCGCCCCCTATGGTTTTCCTTTTTACCTACTCCCCCTGTCAAAGCTGACGGGTTCCAAGTCCGGGGTTTTTATCGACTTGTTCACGTTTCGTAAATACATCCCCCTGCGGTTGGTATCGTAAATCGGGTAAGTAACCGAAGTCGTATGATTCTTATCAGTTAAATCCCCCCTACGCTACTTACTTAAATACCAGCTGACTTCGGTGTCAAATCTTAACCCATCATAACCCGATTTTGAACCAAATTTACTAATATTTTCCCTATCATGTTAGGATAAAATACACGGTCGGGGGTAAATTTTGCTTTTATACTCGGTAGTACCCCCATGACCCAATTTACCCTAGGCACATAATTCCGTGCAAGTACAATCCCATAGCAATTAGCTACCTACAGGTATAAACCGTTTTCCATTTTCTTAATCCCAGCCAGAGTTAGAGGGGTAAATGTCCGGGTAAAAGTGAGTTTTTCTTCGATTTTATTTCTACTACTTTATTTAGCTTTAAGTCCACTTTTCAATCTTGCTACTTTGTTTACCCTTAGCTAACAGCCATCCATTTAAGCTATTTAGACCTCATAACGAGAAATTAAATACCTAAACTTAAACCAACATAACGATACCCAAGCAGAAAATACGCTAAGTTGAAAAATTTGCTAGAATTACCAATTCTACAGTCTTCCCTTCTAGTCTATTATTCTCCCGAATAATGTTAGGTTTTCCTCTCCCCCTTTTTTACCACTAAATACTGAATTACTGACTATATACAATCTATACTTTATTTAGGTGTAAGCTATAGTTAAGTTTGAGTTTAAGCTATAAGTTTAATCAGTTCCTTCCTTTATAAATTCCTTGGTTAATAGCGAGAGTTTATAAACTCTCCTCTCATAATTTTCGGCCCCCGAATTGGTTGAGGTTTCGTCATATTCGTCTGACCAATTCCCCTCTCCCCATTGGGCCTGGAGCGCCCGATAATCCTCCTCCCCAATGGTATGTCTGATTTCTTCAAGGAGGTCCCTAATTTTGGGCCTATCACTGGGCCTCCTCCTCCTAGCCCTTGCTATGTCGGAGAGGGAAATTGAGTTGGTGCTTGCAGAGTCCTCATCACTCTACCAACTGAGAAATCTCTCCCGCCCAGACTTCTCCGAAGGCGGTTGACCCTCGGTCGAGCAAGTGTCAGTTGCCGGGTCCCGGGCGGGCTCATGTACATGAAATTGGCCCGCAGTTGAGCAACTCTCCAGATCGGGCTCCCCCGGATTGAACTTCCAAGAACTGTGCTCACATCCGGCACCGTCTCTTCGACTCTAGGGTAGTGTCGGAAAGGCCGTGGGGCACCCTGCCCCCGCAGAAACAACCGGAACTCATGCCAGGAGTCGGTGTCTGCCAATAGGTGTAGGGAGGCACCACTCTTCAGTGAAAGAGTTATATACTCATCTTCTTCCTGGTAGTCTAGGATGGTGAAGAAGGCTCGGAGGATGAAGGATCTCCACACAATTGTCATTCTGGCGACTTTTTTTTTCCTTTTTCAATTAAGAGAATTTATTAAAATTCGACGGTTCCTTAACGACTGAATTTTGATAGTAACAATGCACGGTTTCAGCCTTCGTGGTTCTCTTTTTCCCTTATCTTCACCTGTTCAGATGTTTGTATAGAGGCGACACAACGGCCCGTCAATCAATCGGTTGCTTTTACTTAAGATTGTAATCTGTCATGTTCGTCGGTTAACCTGCAAGCCTGGCCTCGAAAGTCTTGTATGCTATGAATTAGCCTGAGCTTGCGCTAAATTAATTTGATTAAGTCTTTAATGACCCTCAACCTCTTTAATGTCGCCTAACGCATCCTACTAAATTGTATCGTGTGATCGCAAACCTCTAGTCAGTCCCCGTCAAATAAAAGCACGTATGGTTATACCATGAATGAGGGGTCAGCTGAGCTGACTCGGGGACATGACTGCTATCAAGTTACTCCTCACGGTGTGATCCAACCTCATCCGTTTAGATAGATATGAATGTTTGAAACGAAGTAGTGATATCCATGAGGTGGGGTGACACCCTAGTATAGTAGCACCGAATACGATGAGCATTATTTTGAGTTCATGAATATATAAAATGTTTTAGACTCACAACCGGTCGGACTGGTTCTCACCCTCCTGGTCGCCTCATCCTCTCCTCCTCACAGAGTGGTGTCCATCAGCGCGCTTGTAACGATCCGGCGTCCACGTCCAGAAACCCCCTTCCACTTGCCTCGCACATAGTTAAAGCCTCGTCCCATCAGCGGTGTGCTCGACGCCCCACTTCCCTCTGTGAGCTAGCGGGTACTCTGGCGGTAGGTATATCTGCCCAGAGGATGAATCATCTCTGGAGGGTCCCTGGGGATAACTGTTGGGTCTCTGTGATCCACCCTCGTAGTTGGGATCGTATCTAGGTGGCGGCACCCCTCGATGTCGTCCTGGTGGCGCACAACAGTAGGAGTCCTCGAAGCCCGCGCCTCGTTGGCGACGCCTATTAATTCCCAGTAAACTCACCCTCCTTGAAAAACAACGCCAGTACACGCAGTCTAATATTAAAAAGACTGCGACCAACAGCCAGATCACCAGTCCCAGTTGCCATGGTCCACTGCGCATCATCTGCCAATGAAAAGGGGTGTGTTTGCGTAAAATTTCATCAGCAAAGGGCTTGGCAATCTCCGATAGGGCTTCTTCATCCACCGACCCCTCTGGCAACTTGATCAGATTGAGTCGGAGTGCTTCGACCATCTCACTCCTCGCCTGCTTTTGTAAGATCTCCGGTATCATGACTCCTGGGAGGTTCTTTCAGCTTCCTCCAAAGTCGCAAAGAAGGTCCGGATCAACGGGTGTTGTCTGATCGTCACCGTTAATCCAGTCTCGTACTGGCAGGTCCGTGGGTTTGGCACTAGAACCAAAGCACCGTCTGGCGTTTCGATCCTACCATCGCAACTGGGTCGTAGAAGGCAACTTCTGCAACCGGATATGGGTTCACCCCTCTCCTTAGCTCCTCTGCTGTAGTTGAAAAGCGTATAATCATCGTCCCGTGAAGTTACCAAATAAGTTGAGTTGTCCAGGTACACAGCCGTGGGGATTTCTGGCAGAACAATCACCTCCTGGGGGCACAACTTCAGCGCATTTGTAGGCAAGTCGAAGAAGAGACTTGCTAGACAAGATGATTCACTACTTCGGGACATCGCGAAAGGTCGGAAGCAAAGCTTCAACCGGCTGCTTCCACTGCAATGAGCTGAGATCACTTCTCCAGATACTTCTGCAAAGTTGTCCCGTCTCTCCGACACCAGCAAGTGTGTATTTACAAACTTATACTGAGTCGCTGTCGATCCCCCATTCGCCGGCTGGGGAAGAGGAGTCGTCCGATAGACGTCGGGCAGGCCCATCGTGTGGTGTACAGGAATGTTAATCAAAACGTTGATCCCCGCTTCCGTGATCACCGTCGACTGCACCAACTCGAATCCATAGTACGTCATCAGTTCGTTCCTGGGTATAGCCTCTTGCATCTTATCCAACTGAATTCCATCTAAGATACTCGTCAGTACTTCCGGGGGAACAAGAGTAGCGGGAATATATCCTCGCGTCAAGGAACTCAACGCATCGTCCACGATATACCCGTAATTGTGTACTGCCATTTTGAACGCTACCAGTTCGGCTCTGATGGTGTCAAAAGTCGCTGAGTGGTTCGCAATCACTGTGGAATACTTCAATGTTTGTCCATAGAGGGAGTTCCAGTTATACATCTTACAGGCGGTTGGTATCGTAAATACATCCCCCTGCGGTTGGTATCGTAAATCGGGTAAGTAACCGAAGTCGTATGATT